>NC_083277.1:32785918-33088446 GCF_963506605.1 Zootoca vivipara | reverse complement strand
TCATGGAGGAGACTCTTGAGAGTCCCATGGACTGCAAGAAGATCAAACCTATCCATTCTTAAGGAAATCAGCCCTGAGTGCTCACTGGAAGGACAGATCATGAAGCTGAGGCTCCAATACTTTGGCCACCTCATGAGAAGAGAAGAATCCTTGGGAAAAGACCCTGATGTTGGGAAAGATTGAGGGCACTAGGAGAAGGGGACGACAGAGGACGAGATGGTTGGACAGTGTTCTCAAAGCTATAAACATGAATTTGACCAAACTGCGGGAGGCAGTGGAAGACAGGAGTGCCTGGCCTGCTATGGTCCATGGGGTCACGAAGAGTCGGACACTGCAATCAGAAGGATTGCTGCCTACAACACTCCAATTCAATTTTCAGTGACCAAGCAGTGCCAGGCCCTGGGTTGACCTGGACTCTGAAAAACTTGTTTCCCAGGACTGTCCTTGCATTGTTTCAAAATTGGCAGGACAGCTTTCTATCTCCTGATGGACCTGGAATCAAGTTTTCTTTTCATCCAGAGCTGAAAGCCTGAATTATTTCCCTAGCTCCCTCCCCCTGCTTTTAGCCCTTAATTGCACTATTGGTACCATCTACACATTCGTCTGTATCACCTCAATCCCCCGCCCCCAAACATAGCAGGCTGCAAATATTAGACAATGCTGCAGGGCTGTCACTACTCTAACTCAGACCTCCTCCCTCTTCCCCTGCCACTGCAAATGACAGACTAAACACTGCAATTGCCTAGTTGATCCTCAAATAATTTCTGTTTGCCAGGACTCTCACAGATTACAATGATCTGAAGGATTCTCTAAAATGGTATTTTGATAGCTATTCTCTTGAAGCTAGACAGAACAAAAATACTGTTCTTTAAACTATATGAAGAGGCAGGTGATGCACAGTGAATTTGGGAATCAATAGGGTTTCCTTCTCCCTTAAGAGCAAATACCTGAGCTTTTCACAACTATCATTGTCAAACCAATATTCATGGGAGAGGTATAAAAGCATTAGCAAGTCACAAAACACAAGCAGTAGAATTTGTTTCAAAAAAAAGATTACCTCTCATTCTCTTTTAGGATCTCTTTTCCTTTCTTCCAAGTAAAGGAAGGCCTCGGAGAAGCTTTGGGTTTACACTCGATTGAAGCGTCACCACCAACTTTGACAAAAGTTAATCTTTTCAAGAAGTTTTTTGAAAAATCTGGACCTACAGCTGAAAGACAATAGGTAAAAGGGCTTAGAATACAGAAGTATTATCCAACTCTTTTTAAATTTTTAATAAGCTGAATTTCTTCACTACTGATCATGTACAGCACACACAAGTACATTTCATATTGGTGCCTTTACAGCAGCGATAACCACTTTGATGGGCACCACATCGGAGAGCACCATGTTGGCTGCGAGAGCAGATGTCTTAAGCAAACACATAAACAAAACAATGGTTTGCACCCCAATATGCACTTCTGTGCAGGGAGGGAACCTTGCTTTTTTGCCAATTCCCCTACATGTTGCACCCCTTGTAAAGCTGTTCCTGAAGGAGGTCTCTGGAACAACCTGAAAATTTGGTGGGAGGCAGCCTGAAGCAAGAAGTGAGAATCAGTGGAAATTGGATTCCTTATCTTGCACAAGCAGCAACATTTTCCACTCACACAACTACACCTCTAGATCCAAGTCAAATCTGCAGTATGACTTCATTGACGTTACAAATACAGGACGCTAGGTAAGATCCTCTTCTCACAAAACCTTTACTGTCTGTATGGCATCTTGAACAACTAGGGTACATTTATACTAGAGGTCCTGATTTGCAAGATCATGACAAAGGAACTGTAAGTCTCAAGTCCCCTGTCAACCAAATTATCCTGTTATCCTGTGAAGACTAACCTGAACTCCACATCACCACTTAGGAAAGGTAGAGCATGAGACATGCACATACATCTCCCTAGAGGCTTCATGACCGCCATGCATGTTCGTCATACCGTGATTGCAACATTAAGTGATAATCAGTACAAATGTAAAGAAACCTCTCAAGTCAGATCATGTCCCCTACGAAATGTGTCCCCCCCCCCGGTAAGTCTGTGCACCTTATGGTTCTATGTCTTCCTCTATCTCTGTGTTTCACTAGGTCCATGGGCTTTGCAAGAAGTATGACTATTCAAAATGTTGAATAAAGCGCTCTGGATTTGTTTATTTATTTTGTTAAAGGATAGCAGCAGGTTTTTGGTGTTGTTGATTTTTTGGGGAAAAGCTGAAAGCTTAATTTAAGCTTTTTAATCTTAAAAACAAAAACCTGGAACTCTGCAGGCCCATCAAACAAGCTCAGGAAGGGGGGAAATACACACCTCAGCCATCTCTTAATTATTTTAAGATATGAAAGAGCAAGAGACAACCCCCCACTCTCCCCATGGGTTATGGAAGAAAGTGAATTCCTTTTATTTCATCTACAAAGGCTCATAGATTTATTTATCTGTGATTTGGCAGCCTTGATCCATTGAAGAGGGGCTCCTGTGACTGTAAATTTCATCCACTTTGGCCCAAAGGGGAGAAGTTAAAGCCATTGTCAGAGTCTCTGTTAAATTGTTTTATACAGAGCAGCTCAGAACCTGAAACAAAGATCAAACCAGACAGAGCACAGTGTTTCATAAACATAACTGATTTTTTTTTAATCCAGAGATACAAGACAAATTTTGGGGCCTGTGCACACCCCTAATACCGTGTTTCTCATATTATAAGACACGTCTTATATTTATTTTTTCCTCAAAAAAACACACTATGGCTTATTTTCAAGGGATGTCTTATTTTTTTCCTCCTCCTCCTGCCGCGGCCGGCATTGCTGCTGCACCTATCACTATGTCTTATTTTCAGGGTATGGCTTATATTCCTTGAATGCTTAAAAATCCTGCTATGGCTTATTTAATGGGTATGTCTTAAAATATGAGAAACAGGGTAGCTAATACCATATAACACCATAAAGGACAGAGTCAAGGAACATTCAAAGTAATCTTGATAAACTGGAACTCTGGCCTGCAACCAAAAGATGTTCAACATACAAAAAAAAAATCCATACATACAAAAAAGTAAAATCATAGGCATAATATCAGGCTGGGGGAGACTTGGCTTGACAGCTGTACATATACAAAGGGTCTATGTGTCTTATTTTGTTACAGGCTGAACATGAGGCAGCAGTGTGGTGCAGCTACTAAAAAAGAGCATAGAAAGCAATAGTTCTACTCTATTCTGCTCCAGTTGAGTCACATCTGAAGTACTGTCTTCTGTTCTGGGTGCCACATAATAAAAAAAGCACATCATCAAAGAAGAGTGTGTCCAGAGGAGGATGGTCCTAATGGTTTGGATACCAAGTCCTATGGGTAATGGTTGAAAGAGCTGTGTATGTTTAGCCTACATAAGAGAAGATTAAGCTCTTCAAATATCTGAAGGGCTTCATGCAAGGTGGAGGAGACTTGTTTTCTTGTAGCTCCAGAAGGCAGGACTAAAACAAATGGAAAGCAATTCTAGGGAAGCAGATTTCCTAGTGGTGAGAATTGCTCAATAGTGGAACATATCAGTGAGCTCTCCTGTTTAAGGAGGGGTTGGACAGGCACGTGTCACGGAAGCTATAACTGCATCCAGCAAGGATTTGATGATTGCTGTTGCAGCAGACAGGAAGGATCTTTTATTTGTAGTAACATTTTGGGCTAGTATCACCTGATACTCTGGCGGGGGTAGGGAGGAATCTAATGTTAAAGGACAGAAAGGAAAGAACAGGCCACAAATAAAACAATTACGTCAGCGGCAGAAGTGGTGGGAAAGGAGGCATAGTATTGAGAAGGAGATCTGGCATTGGCATTTGTCAAGATGTTAGATGCGTGAAGGGGCAAGTGTTCCCCAAAAGGAGTAGCAAGCTGGTCTGACTATAGGAATGGAACAGGAAGAATGAAGGAAGTTCCCTAAGTGCTCAAAAAATGCAGGACCAATAATGATGAGTGAAGCGATGCCAGGCATTTCAGGGAAAGGGTAGAGTCATATAGCAATGAAATCTAAAAATTAATAATCATAATAAAATCCAATAAAAATCCACTGAAAAACTTGAGATAAACCCTTGTTTTCAATCTGGTTCCCTTCCCTGCAAGACAAGTAATCTGTCTGACCGTAATAGCATTTGCCTGCTACAATGGAAAACATATAACTACTGAACACCAAGTGGCAAACATGAGGTTTGTGAATGATACGACAGAAGAACATATTATCCAAGAATTATGATTAAGCCTTTATTTCCTGCCTGCATTAAAAATTATCAGTAAAAGGCAGGTTCCCTTATTCCTAGTAGAGAATATAGCTGCTTAATTCAAAATGAAGAAGAGCATATTATTGTGTGAGCGCTCTAATTAAGGAACATTCTAATTATAGCAGACTTAGCAATGCATTTGTTGGACAGCAACACTTCAGCTTCATGTTTCACTTTTAATATATTTAGGACATCTATTCATTCCACATCCAGTTTTAAGTCTCTTGGCACTGCAGTAACTTTTTGCAGAAACAAAAGCATACTTGGGTTCTTTGTTTGTTATCAGCACACAAAATACAGCTTTCTGAAGTATTCCTCAGATTAGAAAGGCATCACCCTCCGGGCCTAGGGAACTAGGTCCTTCATCTGGATCAGCACTCCTGTTGCAGGACACCTTAAGGCCAATTGATTCAGTGGAGGCTCACATGGACAGAAAGGGGTGGTGGTGGACATTTTAATCAATCCTTCTTTCCCCCTACAACTGAACACTCCACTCCCCATGCTGTTTCAGTGTGTGGCCAATGCACCACCAGTATACTTTCAGGATGGACAAGCTGCTGCAGAGGAATCCCATCACCATTCTGTCATCAGGACTGTCCTATGAAACTCCTGGGATCTCTATATCTAAGTCAGAGTTTCCTTTTAATTAGCACAAAAATTATACGACCGTATTACATGAGAAGAGCCCTGCCAGATTAGGCCAGTGGCTCATCTAATCCAGCACTGTCTTTTCACATGGCCAACCAGATGCCTAAGGGAAGCCCGCAAGGGAGACCCATGCTCACCAGAACTTTCCCCTCCTGCAGTTTCCAGAAACTGGTATTCAGACATGTTCTGACTGTGGAGGCAAAGATTAGCTATCATGGCTAGAAGATACTGACAGCCTTATCCTCCATGAATTTTCTTGATGTATCCCAGAACAATGGACAAACATATTCTTTGCAGATAGACAAGTATCCTGTTCCTCCCTTTTGGCCAACCAATTGGGATGGACTGTTCTTGACAATGGTTATTCTTCTGAGATTGTCCAATGTCTGTTAGCACTTATGGTTGACTGTGCTAAGAAATCCTGGTGCATCTGTATTCCTTCTTTAGAGAAAATCCTTTCAACAAGCCTTTTAAGCAGGGATATTTCTCCCAGTCTGCACCTATATTGGAACTATTTGAAAATGTTTGCATTGTTTTTATATATGCTTTTTTTTAAAAAAAAAGAATTGTTTTATATATGGAACTGTTTTAATTGCTTTTGCATTTACTTGATTTATGGTTGTTTTTATGATGGTATGTTTTATTGCTGAACCCTGCTCTGGGACCTGGTAAAGGGCGGGTAAGAAATCCAATGAATAAACGATATATGATGTCCTGGTTACATTGGCAGCAAAAGGGGATAGAATTGGTGCAGAACAGAGACTGTCCACTCCAATGGGCACGCAGGAGTGGTGCTAGCTCAGTCCGTAGAGTATGAAATTCTTAACCTCAGGCCCTTGGGTTCAAGCTCCACAATGGGCAAAATACTCCAGGATTTCAGGAGGTTGGACTAGACAACCCTTGGGGTCCCTTCAAACAATTCTATGATTCTATGAATCTAACATGTGTCCATGGGCGTACCCAGGATCAAAACTAGGGGGGGCAAGGGGAGGGGCCAAGGCACGGAAGGGGAGGGGCCACAAAGTGGGCGGGAACGGCAAACTCGCGCTCCGCCGGGCTGTGCCCCTCCCTAGAAGCAGGGCTGGTGGGCGGAGGCGGAGCCCAGCCCAGCGGAGCGTGAGTTCGGCGTTCCCGCCCACCGCACCGCGCTCCCTGGTTCCCCGCCGTGCTTGGCCTTGCCTGAGGGCGCGCCGGGGAGCTGGAGGGAGGGTGCGGCACGGCGCGGCGGGAATGGCGAACTCGCGCTCCGCCGGGCTGTGCTCCGCCTCTGCCCACCAGCCCTGCTTCTAGAGTAGGGCAGCTGCCCTAACTTGCCCCGTGGTGGGTACGCCCTTGCATGTGTCCTCAATTTTTCAAATTCCAGTTCAAATACAGCCCTGCCACAAAATGTCTGAAACAGACCATCATCTACTGCCTTGAGAATAATTTTCCTTAGCACAGCGGCTAGAGAGAAAAGGCCTGAATTTTAGTGACAGGTCACTGTCCCGGACATATGCCTGTGCAAAATACCTCCAGTGCCCCGTGACTATTATAGAAGTTGGGCAGCCTGACAAAGGGACAAAGCAAGATCTCACTGAGACTCTGGAAAAAATTAGGGTCGCAGGGCATGGGCAGAGAAGGCAAGCTGCTCAGCATTCTGTGTGGTCCCTACCCTTTAAAAGAAATTTCAACAATAAGATTTGCTAAATTTTAGCCTGTGGTTTCTTAAGGTCTTAAGATACAGCAAACACATCCACTTTTATGGAATGTAGATCTATATTGTATGGAAAATGCCATGTACCTCTGTTACTGTTCAGTGGATGCCTCTTGTTTAGTTTTAAGTTTGTTTGTTTGTTATGAGGAGTTTCAGTCTGTTTTTTAAAAATTGTTATTAGAAATGAGCAATATGACTTTCAGTATTATGTTTGTTCTGCTGTGTATAATCTATGTAAGTTTAAGATATATTTTGTATGGTACAGTATGGGATGTTTTATATGATACTGTATATATGTATTATATTCATGAAGAATAAGCAATAAAGAATCAAACTAAAAAAAAGAGTTTTTCTTTTTAAAAACAGAATAATCAATCTCATGTACAGGCAAAATAATACATTCTAAGGTATGATTACCTGTTGTTGTTACCTCTCCCCTCGTGCACAAATACTTGTTTAAAATATGTAACAACGGACTCCCTATATAACGGTATTCCCGTTTGAATTTATTTTTATACGTCCAGGAAAACTTTCAATATAGAAATGGTCGCAGGGAATGTAATAGCTGCTGTACAACGAAGAATAAAAAGGCAGCTGCACAGATTGGGAATGTTCCAAATGTGGTTTGAAAAACATGCTTTAGGGTTTTTCTATGTGTATATATGCTAGCATCTGAATGAGAGTCATTCAGTAGATACACTTGTGCTAGTTTTAACCTTTGAACCCCTATACGGCCTAGGACCCTCGTACCTACGGGACCACCTCTCCTGGTATGCCCCAGAGGACCTTACGGTCTGCAAATAGTAACATCTTGGAGATCCTGGGCTTCAGGGAGATTAGACTTGCGTGGCCTGGTAGAACACTCTGCCACAAGAGATAAGGGCCCTGTGGGATCTGACATCTTTCCGCAGGGCCTGCAAGACGGAGTTGTCCCACCAGGCCTTTGGTCGGGGCTCAGCCTGACTCCCCTTCTATTTTTGTATAAGAAATTGGGTCCTCTTGCAGTGAGACCTGGCAACCAAACCAGTGTGGTGTAGTGGTTAAGAGTGGTAGACTCGTAATCTGGGGAACCGGGTTCGATTCCCTGCTCCTCCACATGCATCTGCTGGGTGACCTTGGGCTAGTCACACTTTTCTGAAGACTCTCAGCCTCACCCACCTCACAGGGTGTCTGTTGTGGGGGAGGAAGGGAAAGGAGATTGTTAGCCGCTTTGAGACTCCTTCGGGTAGTGATAAAGCGGGATATCAAATCCAAACTACTACTATTCCTCCTCCTCCTCCTCCTCCTCCTCCTCCTCCTCCTCCTCCTCCTCCTCCTCCTCCTCCTCCTCCTCTTCTTCTTCTTCTTCTTCTTCTTCTTCTTCTTCTTCTTCTTTCTTCTTCTTCTTCTTCTTCTGTGTTGTGGGTGGGTATGATTGACAGCCACAATACCCAATTGGTAGGTCCCTTGATGCAGGGTGTAATCAGGCCAATGGGTCGCAGCCTACATGGTTCATGTGACCCAGAGCTTCCTCTTTTGGCAAGTGCATCGGAACACCCGCCCACCTCTCCCTACTTTTAGGGCTTTTTTGTGCTTGACCTTGCTATGCCGTCATGTGTTGCCTGCCGTTGGATCAGGTGCACGGCAGGAATTCCCCCCACTTGGCCGGTTGGCTGGTGCCTTTGGGTTTCGCCTGCTGCGTAGCTAATTGTCACAACTTGTAAGGTTGCGGATAGGCTCTGGTTCAGGTGATAGGGATGGGGAACGTTCTCGCCATCCCTATAGAAGGGTATTCCGTTAAAGGAATCCAGGGACTCAATGGTTTGGTCAACCCTGCAAGGGGTTGTGCCCTTGCCTGAGTCCAAGGGGACATCTGGGTGGTGAACATAGTCTGTTCCCAGCTTTCCACCTATCCAGGTGTTCACCCTTGGCTCACCTATGGTGGTGCCCTGGGTCAGCGCTACCTGCAAGGGTGCAGGGAGCTAGTCGAACCAGAGCCTATGCAACCACTCACTTGCTGTAATCAATAAAGTTGTGGCCTAAATTCTGCCAAAACCAAAACTAAAATTTGAGTCGTGTCTGAATTTATTTAAGGGGGAGGTTAAAAGGTCTGAACACGCAACTAGTATGAAAGAGGCCTCCCAGGCCCATATAAGAACAGCGTAAACAGTTGGGCCTGGTGAGCATTTACTGTTCCCAACCCTAATCCTGCGGAAAGCCATCTAATTAGATTTTAATTTGATCCTGACTTGTTTTCAGGAGGTAATTTAATTATTGCTAGATTTTATACCAATGTTATATATTTGATGTTAGCTGCCCTGAGCCCACTTTCAGCTGGGGAGGGAGGGATACAAATAAAAGTTGTTATTATTATTATGATGATGATGGAACTGGGAAGCAGCCAGAAGGTCACATTTCCTCTGACAGCATAAAAACATGAAAGCATTTCCTCCACTCTTACACTCATTTATTCAGAAACCTTCAAGTACTCTGGTTATAGGTAATATACTTTACATCAGGCATCCCCAAACTTCGGCCCTCCAGATGTTTTGGACTACAATTCCCATCTTCCCCAACCACTGGTCCTGTTAGCTAGGGATCATGGGAGTTGTAGGCCAAAACATCTGGAGGGCCGCAGTTTGGGGATGCCTGCTTTACATGTTCTCTGGTTAATCTAGTACAAGACAAACTGGAAGTCCTTGATTTTATACTATAAATCATTGTGTAAGGCAGACTGCTGCAACTGCTGAATAGCCTGAAGAAGCATCTATGGCTTTATTTGGATTTCTTTTATACGAAAGGTAACATTCCTAATAGATTTTGCCACTATGGATTCTAATTTGTTGAATGTTACTTGTTCTTTCCTCCAGCAGCAATAATTTCGGGATGTTACCCCACCACGTTGTAGGCATCTATCCTTTTTAATAAAAAAAATCCAGTAAAAAACAAACACTGGCAGCTCAAGGAACACCTTAAACCTTCCTCTTCAGAAGAGATTAAAATTACAATATTGAACATTCTCTTTGAAATATATCAGAGAAAATGCTATCTACTCACAAATTGTATTAACTGTTTTTTAAAATGAAATATCTATATTGATTCTCAAAAGGTTTCTTGGAGCAGTACAAGGGAGCAAAACACCTGGTGATAGCAGAAAGAAAGATGGTTTTGGTGAGGAAGGCAAGAGGGACGGGCAATTTGACATACTCATTTTTGGAAGTTTTTTATCTTGATCCAAAGATGTTATATTGGCATCATTTTTATGGAGAATTACATAGGACTAGCTTGCAATCAAACAATTCCAGTGTGTAAATTTGACACATCAGAAAGTGTAAAATCAAGATTTGTACTCACAAGTTATGTTTAGTGTGAACTAAAGCCTGGACATATCATAATGTTTTATGTGAACAGCAGACATGTGGCTAAAAATTATGCACATTATCAAATAAACACCCAATTCAAGGTCAGTTTCTTGGTCATTGTTTCTTCTGTTTGTATGGCTTAGCCTTAGCCTATACAGTCTCATAGATAAGAGCTCCTGATTACAGAGCAAGGTTATAATGCTGGCTGCATTAAAAGATCCTGTTTCTGGTTCACTGCAAGTTCATACTATGGCACCAAACCATAGAAAGGGCAGTGGAGTCATGCTACTGGTGTCGCCCCTGATGTTGCATGTTTCTCTAGCCCTGCCATCAACCTGCAAACATCAAGGGTGGACTTCTGCAGCCTTTGTGCATAGATTTCAAGGAAGGTAGTCTTCTATGCAAGAAGAGAAGAAGAGTTTGGACTTGATATCCCGCCTTTCACTCCCCTTAAGGAGTCTCAAAGCGGCTCACAATCTCCCTTCCTCCCCATAACAAACACCCTGTGAGTGTGAGGTGAGTGAGGCTGAGAGACTTCAGAGAAGTGTGACTAGTCCAAGATCATCCAGCAGCTGCATGTGGCGGAGAGGGGAAGTGAACCCGGTTCACCAGATTACGAGTCTACCGCTCTTAACCACTACACCATGCTGGCTATGGATCACACGGATCAAAGCCATGTTGCGCTCTGTGTTTTTCCAGGATTTACAGGGTTAGATTCCATGTGTGGAGAGACTACTGAAGACTTTGAATGTTTTTAAATACCTGTTTATTTTTTCCAATATACAGACTGGCCAGGAGGGAAGCAAGAAATTGTAAAGGCAGTTACCAGATCCGAAAGCAGCATCAGTCCCCAGCAGATATAACAGCAGTCTAGCCATCTGCCATGGTTACTTCTTGCTAGCTGGTTTGGGGGGGATGACTATAAAATTCATTTTCACTCTCTGTCCAAATCCAAACTGCATGGACTGCTTCTTTCAGCCTCCACCACACATGCACATGTGATTTAAACACCTTCTACAGAACATTATTACATAAAGAGAAATGAGCAGCCACTAGTGGCCATTAAGGAAATCCCTACTGCTCATTATCTAGAAGGAGAGGGTCACCTCTTCTCTTTGGCCCAGCAGAACAGCATGATCCATAACAGGGGGAGAGCTTGTGTTGTGAGGCATTCACTTTCCCTCCCTTTTTTATTTTAAAAAGCAAGGTGATTAGACTTGCAATCTTCCATGTTTCTTCAATAAAGATTCGATCAGTGCTACCACACCGTACTGCACAGCTGAGAGGAACTCAGACACCAAAGGCTGTATTCTTTCATCTCACAAAAAGTCACAAAATGGCCTAAGGAGGCTGGGATGGGGATAGAGTGCCAAAAAAGGACCTGTAGAAGTCAAGTCCTGACTGTGCTATTAAAGCAAGACACTGTGGCACAATTCAAGTTCTTTAAAATATGAAATGCCCACATCAGAAGCACTAAAACTGAGGATCCCCTCAGTGTGTAAAGAGTGGAGTAATTACAGATTTACTGCACAGGAAAAAAAACCGTACAGAAGGTACTAGGAGGTCTAGGAACACAGGAAGCTGACATATACTGAGTATAAGAAGGGTATTGACAAGCTGGAATGTGTGCAGAGGTGGGTGACCAAGATAATGAAGGGTCTGGAAACCAAGCCTTGTGAGGAATGGCTAAAGGAGCTGGGTATGTTTAGCCTGAGAGGAGATACGATAGCCATCTTCAAATATCTAAAGGGCTTGCTTGTTTTCTCCTGCTCCAGAGGGTAGGACTCGAACCAATGCCTTCATGTTACAAGAAAGGAGATTCTGACTAAACACCAGGAAGAACTTTCTGGTGGTAAGTGCTGTTTGACAGTGGAACAGACGCCTTCAGAATGTGGTGGACTCTCCTTCTTTGCAGATATTAAGGAAGAGGTTGGATGGTCATCTGTCAAATATGATCGTTGTGATTTCTGCATTGAAGTGGGTTGGAGTAGATGACCCACAGGATGCCTTCCAACTCTACAATTCTATGATTACATGAGCCCATCTAGCTCAGTATTGCCTGCACTTCAGATAGGAGACTTTCCCAGTCCTGCCTGAAGATGCCAGGGACTGAAGCAAGCTATAGCCCAGGGGTCCCCAAACTTACCTGGCTTCGGGCCGGTGCCCACCGTGCCGATCGCGCGGCGGGCCGGAGGGTGGGGGAGTGCACGGCTGTGCGCATGCGCACACACTCTTACAGGCGCGACAGCGCGCTTCCGGGTCGAAAAAAGCGCCAAAAATTGTTTGTGTGCATGCGCATGGGCCTCCCCCGACCCAGAAGTGCACCGGAAAGGATGTTTGTGCAAGCACACAAACGTTATTTCCAGTGCACTTCCGGGTCGACCCAGAAGCGCGCCACCATGCCGCTAAGAACAGGTGGTGGCAGCAGGCGGCGGGGGTCGTCGTGGGCCGGATAAAAGAGGCCTTTGGGTCATATGCGGCCCGCGGTTAGTCTGGGGACCCCTGCTATAGCCCTTCCTCATGTCTAAAGTTCCAGTTGGACCTAACAGCTTGGATATGGATGCACAGGAGAAAATAAGAACCAGCTCTACCAAGCCAAGAAATCCTAGCCTATTGGACACTACTTTTCTTGATTAATCTGTTTATAAATTTTTCACACAAAAATGCAGAATGTTCTTTTTATAACACATACAGTTAATACTTAGTGATGTTTATACTGGACAAAACTAGCAATACTAGCAATGGCTAGTATTACAGATATGTAAGAGTTTCTGGCCGATAATAAGATCCTTTCTTAAGTTAGGCTGCTGAAATTAAGAAAGCGTGGTTGTGGGGTGGGGGGAACGAGGAGCAGTAAGTTCAGTATTGATACTGAAAATGATTTCCAGGGCAAAAAAGTGCCTGTTCTCTGCCCCCCCTCCCCGGGTTTCTGTTGCACTTGAATCTGGCTAATGTGCCTCAACGTTGTATTAAGATCTTGCAAAAATGAAATCTGTCAAGCCCTGTCCTAGAACATTTCCCCATAATCCTCTGTAATATGCCTGTGTGCCCTGAAGTTCATAGAATCATTCATAGAATCATAGAGTTGGAAGGGACCCTGAGGATCACCTAGTCCAGGGGTAGTCAACCTTGTTATACCTACCGCCCACTAATGCATCTTTCTTGCTGGTAAAACTTATTTACCGCCCATCAGTGCTTGATGGAAATTCTGAAACACCCACTAGTGGGCGGTAGGGACCAGGTTGACAACCCCTGATCTAGTCCAATGCAGGAACATGCAGTTATCCCATATGGGGATTGAACCTGAAACCTTGTTGTTATCAGCACCATGCTCTAAGCAACTGAACAATTTGACCACCAAATTCTTGTACTAGACCAGGCATCCCCAAACTGCGGCCCTCCAGATCTTTTGGCCTACAATTCCCATGATCCCTAGCTAATAGGACCAGTGGTCGGGGAAGATGAGAACTGTGGTCCAAAACATCTGGAGGGCCGAAGTTTGGGGGTGCCTGTACTAGACTATGCATAAAATCATCTATCCTCTCCCCTCAAAAGTATGTATTTGTAACAGCTAAAGCAAAATGATGATGATTGATGATGACCGCAAATATGAAGTGTTTATGACTTGTTCATGTATGCAGACAGTCATTGTGACAAGGGCTCAAGCTGCTCTGAGTGGGCTTTTTGCCTAGACTGATATGAATTCTGATAAAAAAATAAATATTAGTTATTTGTGGACTTCATTAGAGGCAGCAAAACAGGCTAACACATATTTTTCAGTATTTGTTAAGTAAAAGGAGCCCACCAATTACGCTCAGTTCTGCGCTGATATAGATGGTCCCATGTCTATTTTCTGCCACACACTGATACATGCCGGTGTCTGATAGGTTCACACTGGTGATGGTGAGCGTCCCATGTTCTATCAAGATTCTTTCCTGCAAAATAGCAAAAGGCACAACACAATTTTGAAAAGCTAATATTTAGAATTTATACATTGCTGCAATCATATCATTTATTTTAACCTGTCGGGGGGGGGGGGAATAAACTTTGGTGCTAAAAATGCAAGTTTATGAACAAATTACATGATGTCATCTATTGATAAACCATTTACAGTGGTGCCTCGCTTAACGAATGCCCTGCTTAACGAAATTTCCACTTAACGAAAGGTTTTTTTCTAGCGGAGGTTGCCTCGCTAGACGAATTCGTTTTATGAAAAATTCGTCTAGCGAATCGCGGTTTCCCATAGGAATGAATTGAAATTCAATTAATGCATTCCTATGGGCAAAAAATATTTCAAAAATATTTCAATGCATTCCTATGGGATTCGCTAGACGAATTTTTCGTTATAAGAAAAGACCCATGGAATGAATTAAATTCGTCTAGCGAGGCACCACTGTATATTGTATTAATTGCTGAATGGAGGAAACCAATATCATAGTTGATAAATGCCATTTAAACAGTATATCAGCCTCTCCCCAATTTAGATTAATAGTATCTTCATAAACTTGCATCCAATACTGCTTCTGTCCTGTAGTGTGTTATGGTTTAATCATGCCAGGCAAGTTCTTCAGAAGATTTGGAACAGCAGAACTATTAGCTTTCAGCTCCCTTGAAGGTTAATGGGAATAGTAATCACATTCAGTCTTGCAAAGCTATTGTATGCAGTTCACCCCACCAGAATTAAAACAAAAATCAAAAACCCCTAAGCCCTAAAGATGTAAATGTTAATCATTTAACGATCCTTACTTTAGTCTAATGTGATTTAAGTTCAAGACCATTTGCTACTGGTAGTGACCAGCATGAAGCAAGTGAAATTAGCATGTGGAACAAAAGACCCTGCAATCATTTGTCAGCCTACGGATATGGAACTCATGTTATCAGTTTTAATCAGTACAGCATTGTGTACATTATGCATTTGGGTGTACTTTTAACAACGAAACATATAACTAATATAATTTTTTTAAAAAACTGACTGACTTTCTACTTGGCTGTGGGGTTGCAATTTATGTTTGCATAATCTTTACTAGAGCTTGATTGAATCTAGGCAACTCATCAAAGGGCAGGTTAAAAAAAATAAAAAGCTGGTCACTCTGATAACGGAGAGTGAATAATTTGCCTAGTTTGCCTATATAATTGAGACATTCAAGGCCTGAAAGGATCTCCTCTGGTGAGACATGGAATGGAAAGGGTGCTAATGAGATTTCCTCCTTTTCCATAGATCATTAATCTTTAGGCAGTTCATTCTGCCACTGCTAATGGTAGGTCAACTCCCTTGTTGTCAGCTCTAGCAGAGATCTGAAGAAGTTGAATGGGGTTACTATTACAGACCAGAGGGCTTGTTTACCTCCCATAAAGTTCAATTAAAAATTAGAAGCTCAAAAATGGAAATGGAGGGAAGGTGTTCTATACAGCCTGAGTAAGTATATTCCCATTCACTCTTTTCACAGTTCACACTTACACCTTAACTAGCGTTTCTATTATTACTTTTCCTTCCCCTACAGAGTTGTACAGAGTATAAAAATATACAACCATTTTATGTACCCTTCTTCTCATAGCAAATGTCCTCTGGAAATGAGTCCCACAGCTTCTAAGTTCCAGTTGATTCAGAGAAACGCTTGTCAAAGGCAGAAAGTGGGACTTAAATGCCTAACTTCCATTGAACATTTGGCTGGGAATTAGGTGCCTGAGGGTAATTTCTGCCTTTGAAAAGTATGGCTTGAAGTGTCATTGTTTTAACTACAAGGAAAGCTCAAGGTGATTCTGTGACATTCACTCAGCAGGGAAGGAAGTCTGCAATGGGACAGATGGAATTTTAAGGCCACTCGGTTCCATTAATTTCTTTTTCCTCAACAGCAACAAACTATACAGAGATGAAAAAGGTCACCACTTCACAACAAATCCTTTCAAGTTTTGTCACCCAACTCAAAAGCACCAAGGACACCAAGCCTGAATATTACTCATACCTGAGGGAGAAGCAGTTCGCCATCCTTTAGCCAGCTGTAAGAAGGCTTCGGTCTCCCATTTGCCTTACATTCCCAGTATATGCTTTCTTCCATGGCCACATGAGCATCGCTTATTTTCTGAATCCAGTTTGGAGGAGCTGCAAGGAAGACAGCAACACTCTTCTTAAGCAAGTGTTTCTTTTCTGTGTGCCATTAACCTTCAAATGCCTTTCTTCCTAACATACACATTTATATAATACCGCATTCAAATATCATGTCATTGTCTGTTCTTGAAAGTGAATTGGATCTATAAGGAAAGATTTTTTTCCTTTTTGCAGATATTAGTAGCAATAATGCTTTAGCTTCATGGCTTCCCCCATTGCATTAATTCAGTGTACTCATTGGTTTAAATGTGCTCAACTGGGCATATATAGACTGCCAACTAATAGATATCCCCTTCTCCCAGGAAACCCTGAAACTGAGGGCTCAAAGGGTTTGTGAAAACCACAATTCTCAGAACTGGCACTAAGCTACAATTCCCAATATCCTTTGGAGAATCTATATCAGCTAACCTTGTAAACCATTATTAGTGTATATGTGCTCCCTATTAGCAGTATAAGGAAAGCTGTATGTTTCTTTAGCATAATGACCTGCCAGATAGGAGAATAAATATGCAGCCCAGTCCGGATATCAAATATGTTTGTACCTAAGAAAACAAATATACCCTATATGTGTGGCAAACTACATGCATCAAATTCCAACCTGCAGAAACCATAAGCACTTAGGTCTACTCTCAAATCTAAAGTGCTTCAATGTGCAAACTATGAGAAATCAGAATTAATTTTCCATCTTGTTCCACGCTCTGTAGACAGTGGGTGGTATTCAACCAATTTTTACTCAGAGAAGTCACCTTAACTAAGTTAGGCCTATTAATTTCAATGGGTCTACCCTGAGTAAACCATGAATACCATTCATTCAAACTAGGGGATAGATAGAAACACCCTAATATCCCCATGCAACATATTTGAGAGGAAAATATATGAGCGTAATCCAGCCAAAGCTAAGGATATTATGTGTCCCATTAATTGCAATGAAATAGATTTAACCACTTATTTAACTTAGGGAAATAAGTGGAACTTAAAACAGTCTCCCAGGGGATGTTTCCCCCCTGTAGCCTCCAAAGAGATATATTTCAAGTTTATAAGACTGCTATTACTTTGTGTTCAGATAACAAACACAAGTGACAGTGAATGTTCTGGGGACATCTCAGCCTGCCACATCAGAGAAACTAGACAGCTAAACTGTCCCTGGAATGGCAAACTACTGTGAGCCCCGTATAGAAGCTTCTGAGTCCAATAGATAATTGAGCATAATGAATAGTGACTGAAATCTGCACACACAATTGTCCAAAGCTTAAAGAAATATGTATGTTCTATGCCAGCAGAGGTCTCTATGAACCTGGGTATTTTACAATGCTGTGTCTCCCTATAATCAGATAAAACAATTTCAGATTTCTTCAACAAAGGACAACCACTTTTAAAATCCCCCAGGGGTTTAGATGAGATCAGAGGAAGGTTTGCAAGGGTAGAATTAAGCAGCAAAAGCTTGATAAACAAGAAGTGTCAGGTTGAATACCAACATGCTGCTGCTACTTTTAAATCCATCTCTGCTATCAGCATTAAAAAGGTAAAGGTAAAGGTACCCCTGAGAATTAGGTCCAGTTGCTGATGACTCTGGGATTGCGGCGCTCATCTCGCTCTATAGGCCGAGGGAGCTGGCATTTGTCCACATACAGCTTCTGGGTCATGTGGCCAGCATGACTAAGCCGCTTCTGGTGAACCAGAGCAGTGCACAGAAACGCCATTTACCTTCCCGCCCGAGCAGTACCTACGGTATTTATCTATTTGCACTTTGACATGCTTTCGAACTGCTAGATGGGCAGGAACTGGGACCAAACAACGGGAGCTCACCCCGTCGTGGGGATTTGAACCACCGACCTTCTGATCGGCAAGCCCTAGGCTCTAGCGCCACCCGCGTCCTGATAAATCCAACAAGGAACAAGCAGCAAGGATCTATTTGAATAGTTCAGGCTCCTTTGGGTGAATTAATTGTAATAAGAACTAAAGTTAATGGCAGCTGAATTCCAAATGTACAGTACAGATTATCCCAGATTTAGAAAAAAGAAAGCTGAGGAACCTTAGCTCAGAAACTTAAATATGCCAAGAAAATAAGACTTAAAGAGATTCAGAAGTGGGGTGGGATAGGGTGGGGTGAGAGAGAAACAGATTGACAAACGTAATAAATAGGATACGCCCCAGGTTTTCTTTAATAAGAAAGCAACACACTACAACTGACAGATTTAGCATCACACAAAGCTTATATCGCCGTACTTCTTCAGTATTATAAAGGACAATTCTAGAGACAACAAAAAGATCTGCACAGAGCAAGATAATCTATGGATTCAAAGAGCTACCTGAAGTTGCTTGTCAAAACATGCATTCTTCAGTCCAAGGCTATTTTCCAGCAAGTGTGAAGTGTACAATAATAGGCATCCTTGTCTATAAAAGCACTATTACAACTCATGTCCTTGGGTCCAAAAATTAAATTTTATAAAATAAAAAAGTACGTATTATCAGCTTCAGTGATTTTGTTTTTCCCCACAAATCACGACGACATATATGCCTTTGAGTCATATACCCAGAAGTTGTAAACATTTATTTTTATCATTATATATTTCACTTATTGCTGAATAAGTGAAATATATAATTTCACTTCACTACTGAGAAGTCATAAGAAGAGGTTGCTGGATCAGGCCAGTGGCTCATCTAGTTCAGCATCCTGTTCTCAGTGGCCAGTTGGATGCCTGTGGGAAACAAGGGAGCAGAACACTCTCCCTTTCCCATTGTTTCCAGCAACTGGTACTTAAAGGCATTGCTGTCTCCAGCAGTGGAGGGAGAGCATAGCCATCATAGCTAATAACCACTGGTAGTCTTCACCTCCATGAATTCAGAGTTGCCATATTTTGAAGAGCGAAAACAGAGGATGCTTTGACGACTCTCATTTTAAATACCCCTACTATTTGTAGGCTATAGAAGCTGTGATGTATTGCTGAGTGGGGCAGGAGAAGAGAAGAGGAAAGCAAGTCTTCAGCCACCAGTTACCGTAGGTCTATGTCTCATCCAGAAAATATGGCCAGAGGCATTTTGGCAAATTGAAAAAAATCCACCTGGACAGAAATTTTACCCCTGGAAAAGAGGATGTGTTCTGGAAAAAGAGGACACATGGAAACTCTTCTAAAGACTATTATTGTATATACTCTTGTATATTACTCTTCAAGACTATTATTGTATATTATTGTATACTAGTGTATTTCAGCCCGTTCAATAACGGGCGCTAGAATCCTGGGGTTCGGAGAAGCGCTTGCGCAGCGCTTCTCCGAACCCTGGGACCTGTCCTTGTTGTCGGCGGCAGGGGGGCAGGAACGGAGGAGAAAGCGCTGCTTTCTCCTCCTCCGTTCCTGCCCCCCAGCCGCCGAGAGGAAGGAGACATCCCGGGGTTTGGAGAAGCGTTTGCGCAGCGCTTCTCCGGACCCTGGGACCTGTCCTTGTTGTCGGCGGCAGGGGGGCAGGAACGGAGGAGGAGAAAGCAGTGCTTTCCGTTCCTGCCCCCCAGCCGCCGACAGGAAGGACGCGGGACACAAATGCCTACCTCGCTGCCGCTGCTTCGCGGCCTCCCGCCGCTCCTCTTACGGGCCAGGGAGGGTTGTGAGGAGGAGGTCTCCGCCGGCCTCCACCCTTGCTTCCCTGACGTGCCCTGCAGTGAGGCGGTGTCCGGCCGGGAGCGGCGGTTGGAGGAGGCGGGGGGGAGAGTGCGCACGTGCTGTCTCTGCTGTCCAATCCCTGTGTCCCTGGGGCACATGCGCAGTAACCCAGGGACACACGGAAGAGACACTTGCATATTATTATATAGGATACAAGTGGGTGGCTTATGCATCTATCTGGCTATAGCTGGGAACAGGATGCTATACTGTGCTGTGTATGTCTGTGTGTGCAGTCATTCAACATGAGGGGTCTTGTGTGTGACTGTGTGTGTGTGTGAGATATGTGTGTATTGCTCCATCTCTTTCTTTAGCTCTGATAAGCTCCCTTGTTTCCTAATGTTAGCAGGGGGAGAATGGATGCATCAACATGCATGTCTCCTGCTTTTGTGTGTCTATGTGTCCTGCTGGTCATGTGCCTTGCTGTCAATCTTTTCTTGTAAGGGGAAAGGTGTGTGTGTGTGTGTGTGTGTGTGAGAGAGAGAGAGAGAGAGAGAGAGAGAGAGAGAGAGAGAGAGAGAAAGGCACTGAAATAAGATGTCTTATGTCATGTCTTAACAACCCAGCGGCATCTTGTGTAGAGGGCCGATCATTGGAAGTTCCTGATTTGCCATTGTTGGGATACCAGATGCATCTTTGCTGTCATATATAGCAAGTGAATTTGTATGCTGTTGCCTAATCATGACAGTAAACAATAAGACATATATCTATGAATACCAGATGCTAAAGTATTCAGATGCTAAAGATAGTTAAAGTATTAACCACTCAATCTTAACCTGATAAGTGACGTTTGTCCAGATTTTGATTTGTCTGAATTAATTATGTATACTGTTTTTATGTATACTGTGTTATTTATGTGATGTTAGCTGCTCTGAGCCCGGCTCTGGCTGGGGAGGGTGGGGTACAAATAAAATTTATTATTATTATTATTATTATTATTGATAAAAATTAGGAATCATGCACATGACACCTTGATCCTTCCTGGAGAAATAGTATCAGAGTGTGGGGACAAAGGTAATCCAATGAATGCTGAGTTAATATTGTATTTGCATTTTAATCGAATCCCTGTGACGGGGTGAGCTCCCGTTGCTTGGTCCCAGCTCCTGCCAACCTAGCAGTTCGAAAGCACGTCAAAATGCAAGTAGATAAATAGGAACCGCTACAGCGGGAAGGTAAACGGTGTTTCCATGTGCTGCTCTGGTTTGCCAGAAGTGGCTTTGTCATGCTGGCCACATGACCTGGAAGTTGTACGCCGGCTCCCTCAGCCAATAATGCGAGATGAGCGCGCAACCCCAGAGTCGGTCACGACTGGACCTAATGGTCAGGGGTCCCTTTACCTTTTACCTAGCTTTATGTAAATGCAATCTTATGCAAAACTGAATTGACAGATTTGTTTGGTTAACTGAATAAAAATCTATTGATTCAATAATTAAAATTCCTTTAACTGCATTGCAGACCCAGTAATAACTGAAATGGAAACTTTCACTAGATCCATGGATATCATCAGGAAAGCTTTTGGCTACTTCGGTAAAACTAGGCCTGCCAACAATGTAAACCTACTAAAAAAACCCAACATTTTCCAAGTTTTTGATTGCTTCACAATGTCTCAGTCTATATGCATCTTTGTAAGCAGGGCAGGAAATTTCATTATACCAGTCACACCTCATAATGTTGCATATTCTTATCACACACATGTTCACACCAAAGGAGTGAGGAATGAACCACACTGACTTTTGTGAAACTATAGCCAGAGATATAATTGTTTCCTTTCCCCCTTTGGAATATATATTTTAAACCACAGCAATTCAAACAACTTCATTACTCTGATGCTGTTTTGCAAGATCAGGATCAGCTCTTTTAGAATTAGCTCAGATAGTTCCCATAAGCCTCATAAGAGGCTCTATTGTACTTCTAAATGAGATAGAATGAAACCTTTACTTTATTGCAAGGGATCACCAAGGTTAAATTCTGTGTTCAGGCAGACTAAAAATAGAGTTGAGGTTAGTGTACGTTTTTTTCAGATGCACAGTATAGATGAGGATACAAAGCTTTGCCTGCTTGGAGGAACCTTCCCTTTTCAGTTCTGACAGTTCAACAAAAACATATAAAAGGAAGGACAATATAAAACCATATACAGTAACCAATTTGACAGTAATGGATCCTTACTATTACAGAACATTAGGTTTGGTAACTGGCTGAGAGCTAGAATACTTAAAAGGAAAATACTTTTTCACAGAATCTCTGTGAGTGGGAACACCAGTCACAAAAATAATTGTGTACTAAGGACATAGTTGACCAAAAAACTGAAGGAATCTTGAGATGGAGAAGAAAATGTTGTAATGATGGCTGACTTCAATTAGCCTCATACAGAGTCACAAGAAAGAGGTAGAATTCCTAGAACACCCTAAAATATGGTGTCCCGGAACAGTTGATTATGGAACTAACCATAGGGGAAGTGTCCCCGGACTTAAGCCTAAGTGGCTTTTAGTTTGGAAAAAGGCAACTGGTGCATGGTGTTGAGAAATACATTTCTCTCTCATAATAATAGAACTTGGGTCATCCAATGAAACTGGCAGGAGATTTAGGACATATAAATTAAGCATTTTTTCATGCAACCTATAATTCATTTATGAAATTTGCTGCCACAAAGGTTGGTGAGGGCTACTAGATCAAGTAGATTTAAAAGGGTATTAATGGCTTTCAGCCAAGATGGTTATATGCAATATCTACACCCAATATGCCAGCAAGTTTGGAAAACTCAGCAATGGCCAGAGGATTGGAGAAGATCAGTCTACATCCCAATTCCAAAGAAGGGCAGTGCCAAAGAATGCTCCAACTACCGCACAATTGCGCTCATTTCACACGCTAGCAAGGTTATGCTTAAAATTCTACAAGGCAGGCTTAGGCAGTATGTGGACCGAGAACTTCCAGAAGTGCAAGCTGGATTTCGAAAGGGCAGAGGAACCAGAGACCAAATAGCAAACATGCGCTGGATTATGGAGAAAGCAAGAGAGTTCCAGAAAAACGTCTACTTCTGCTTCATTGACTATGCAAAAGCCTTTGACTGTGTCGACCACAGCAAACTATGGCAAGTTCTTAAAGAAATGGGAGTGCCTGATCACCTCATCTGTCTCCTGAGAAATCTCTATGTGGGACAAGAAGCTACAGTTAGAACTGGATATGGAACAACTGAGTGGTTCAAAATTGGGAAAGGAGTACGACAAGGTTGTATATTGTCTCCCTGCTTATTTAACTTATATGCAGAATTCATCATGCGAAAGGCTGGACTAGATGAATCCCAAGCCGGAATTAAGATTGCCGGAAGAAATATCAACAACCTCAGATATGCAGATGACATAACCTTGATGGCAGAAAGCGAGGAGGAATTAAAGAACCTTTTAATGAGGGTGAAAGAGGAGAGCGCAAAATATGGTCTGAAGCTCAACATCAAAAAAACCAAGATCATGGCCACTGGTCCCATCACCTCCTGGCAAATAGAAGGGGAAGAAATGGAGGCAGTGAGAGATTTTACCTTCTTGGGCTCCTTGATCACTGCAGATGGTGACAGCAGTCACGAAATTAAAAGACGCCTGCTTCTTGGGAGAAAAGCAATGACAAACCTAGACAGCATCTTAAAAAGCAGAGACATCACCTTGCCGACAAAGGTCCGTATAGTTAAAGCTATGGTTTTCCCAGTAGTGATGTATGGAAGTGAGAGCTGGACCATAAAGAAGGCTGATCGCCGAAGAATTGATGCTTTTGAATTATGGTGCTGGAGGAGACTCTTGAGAGTCCCATGGACTGCAAGAAGATCAAACCTATCCATTCTTAAGGAAATCAGCCCTGAGTGCTCCCTGGAAGGACAGATCGTGAAGCTGAGGCTCCAATACTTTGGCCACCTCATGAGAAGAGAAGAATCCTTGGAAAAGACCCTGATGTTGGGAAAGATTGAGGGCACTAGGAGAAGGGGACGTCAGAGGACAAGGTGGTTGGACAGTGTTCTCGAAGCTACGAACATGAGTTTGACAAAACTGCGGGAGGCAGTGCAAGACAGGAGTGCCTGGCGTGCTATGGTCCATGGGGTCACGAAGAGTCGGACACGACTAAACGACTAAACAACAACATGTTCAGAAGTAGGGACCCAGCTGGCGCTGTGGGCTAAACCACTGAGCCTAGGGCTTGCTGATCAGAAGGTTGACGGTTCGAATCCCTGTGACGGGGTGAGCTCCCGTTGCTTGGTCCCAGCTCCCGCCAACCTAGCAGTTCGAAAGCACATCAAAATGCAAGTAGATAAATACCGTGTTTCCCACATTTTAAGACACCGTCTTATTGCTTTTTTCCCTCAAAAAACCACAGGGTGGCTTATTTTTGGTGGCATGTCTTATTTTTTTTACGTTATTACAGTTTTTACAGCACCTTAAGGTCTTCTTGGCCGGGCCAGGCTGCTGGCTCGGGGCACTGCTGGGCACTGCGCGCCATGCTGCTGGGCTGTCTGAGCGCTGCTGGGCGCTTTGAGCAGCTGGGCGCTCCGCGCGCTCCAGCAGCCGTTTCCAGGCGGCGGGACGGCGACGGCGAGGCCGCTGGCTCTGGCGCTGAGCTCCGGGGCTGCTCGGCGCTCCGCGCGCTCCAGCAGCCGTTTCCGGGCGGCGGGGCGGCGGAGCGGCGGCGGCCGGGTGGAGGCGAGGCCGCTGGCTCTGGCCCTCAGCTCCGGGGCTGCTGGGCGCTCCGCGCGCTCCAGCAGCCATTTCCGGGTGGCGGGGCGGCGGCGGCTGGATGGAGCTGAGGCCGCTTGCTCTGGCGCTCGGCTCCGGGGCTGCTGGGCGCTCCGTGCGCTCCAGCAGCCGTTTCCGCGCGGCGGGACGGCGGCGGCTGGATGGAGCTGAGGCCGCTTGCTCTGGCGCTCGGCTCCGGGGCTGCTGGGCGCTCCGCGCGCTCCAGCAGCCGGTTCCGGGCGGCGGAACAGCAGGCCTCCTCGGCCAGGCAGAGGCAGGGCCGCTGGCTCCGGTGCTCCTGGGTGCTCCAAGCTGCTGGGCTAGAAACTAGAAACTGGGCTAGAAGCAACAGAGGCCCGGCCGCTGGCTCAGCTCTCCGCCCGCGCTGCTGCAGGCATGGAGATACACTATGTCTTATTTTCGGGGTATGGCTTATCTTTCGCAAATGCTTAAAATTGCTGCCCTGGCTTACTTTATGACTACGTATTAAAAAGGGGGAAACACGGTAGGAACCGCTATAGCGGGAAGGTAAACGGCGTTTCCATGTGCTGCTCTGGTTTGCCAGAAGTGGCTTTGTCATGCTGGCCACATGACCTGGAAGCTATACGCCGGCTCCCTTGGCCAATAATGCGAGATGAGCGCGCAACCCCAGAGTCAGTCACGACTGGACCTAATGGTCAGGGGTCCCTTTACCTTATGTTCAGAAGCAGTACCTTCTGAGTACTATTTATTGGAGGGCATGAAAGGGGTAGGGCTTTTGCCTTCATGTCCTGCTTATGGGACATTATGGGTTTCCTGTAGGTGTCTGGTTGCCCACTATTGGCAACAGGATACTGAACTTAAGAAGAGTGCTACTGGACCAGATTTACATTCTTAATACTTTGAACCATGTTTATAACATTACTAGTTATTGTGAGGTGCTAAAAGAAGTATGAGGGATACACATTCACAATTTAATTTCAAATATAGCTAGGAGTGGGTCTTTGAACTTTGCTGAAAATCTCACCTCCCCAAGTGAAACCTCTTTACCACCTGCAGAAACTTGTAATAGCAACTATGATTTTAACCAGAAGCAACCAGGGACACAAAACAGCTCTAAAGTTTGTCATAGATACCAGAGGCCTCTCTGTCTTTTAAGTGCTCTCTTCCAGGTGGCATTACGGTATATATTTGCAAGACAATCAGGGGATAAACAAAGCAGGTTTCTACATTTCAATCAGGTCTGGGCCCTCTTGTGGCTTCTGAAGCAGCAGAAGCAAACAGGAATTTTCTTCCATCTTCCAAGCAGAGAGACAATAACAAAAGCTCCTGGCCAGTTTTAAAAGAGTCCGTGCCCTCCTTCCTCACACTATCCCAAGATGATTAAAGTGTACCAATGTTATTAACTTGCTTCCCCTGCACACATGCTACTAGGCTAAACTATGAAACTGTACAACTGAGGTGGAGGAAAAGAGGCTGAACATAAAGCATGTTGATGCCACTGATTATATATATATATATATATATATATATATATATATATATATATATACACGCAAAAGAAAACTAGAGTCAGCATTACAGCGACAAACAAGCAAACCTCTTTCAACAACTTTACCGAGTGCTGAATAATATGGTTGGTGACAAAAAAAAGATAGTCTGGTTTATCTGCAGCAAGCAGGCAAATTTGAATTTCATCTTCCTTTGCTTTCTTTGCTATTCACAGAGGCAGGTAACTCAGTTTAAAAGAGTAACACTGTTAGAGCCAGATTTTAATCTCCAGGGATGCATTATGATAGAACATTTCACAGAGAAAGGCTGTTAGTGACAAGTTTGATTTTCCATATCAAATATGTTCGAGTGTTCCTTTCTTTGAATGTGAACTTTTGACCCAGTAGAAACAACTTGGAAAAACAATGCCAGCATTGCAGTTTTCCCCTCCCTATTGTATATATTTCTTTCATTAAAAAAAGAAAGATTAAAGATGTTACCATTCAGCTTTTGTCACTAATGCAGGATATTATATGAGATCTTATGACAAGCTGCTTTCACAATGACATGTCTGGAATGGCTATTTTGATGAAACCTGGGGGACATTTTTGTGGTTTGCATTTTCAGAGTTAAAAGGCAGCTGAAGTCAAGTTATTCCTATAACAGAACACTCCCAAGTTATACACTGATTGCCTTTTACAGCAGGCTAGTGGGGCATCACCTCTAGACAAGGTTAACTTTTAAAAGTAAAATACAGGAATATAAAGCTGATACTGCAAGGGAAACATATTTACCCGCTTGTAACCCACTTTGAGGATTTTAAAGAAATATATACAATTAAATTGTATATAAATTTTATGAAATAAAAAAAAAATGTAGCCAGTGCTACTGTGCACTGTCAACATGATTCTGTTCTGGCCTGCATTATTTAATTTTATTACCTTTATAGAATTAATCAGTTGCCTTTTCATTTAAGTACAAGCGTGAACCAACTTATAAGTGTAAAAAGAAATCAAAGTTGATTAAGAGACAGATCCAAACCTTAGTGTATTCTGATGCTGATGAACTATAACCCCCATCACCCCTAGTCAGAATGGTCAATGGCAAAGGATGGTGGGAACTGTAGTTTAACAACACCTAAAAATGAAAGGTTGGGAAAGGCTGATCTGATGAATGCTCAGTAATTAGGTTGTCTGGAGGGATCCTTAGATCAAAAGAGAATACATTGTTGATGAATCCAAAAGTGGCATCCATACATGCACACTTATATGGGTGGAGGGAGGTTAACCCTCATTGAACATGGTATTCTCAGTAAACAATGTTTACTCAATGGAACAGAGGAGGAAAGGGGTGGGGTGGGGTGGGGAAGTAAGCCATGATTCAGAAAGTGAGAGAAAGGGTAACAGGAACAAGGAAGGTGATAAATAACAGTACTATGGGTGGCGCTGTGGGTTAAACCACAAAGCCTAGGGCTTGGCAATGCGGGTTCTCCTTCATGGAGAGCACGTGTTGCGGTGGGGGCCTAACAAACTACCCCTGAGTTGCTGGGGTGGGGGCTATGAGTTGGCCACCGTTCTGATTGGACCCGGGCTGTTGTTGGGGAGAAAAGCATGTTTCAATTTCTGAGGGACAGCGAGGGGTATAAAAGGCAAGCACGTGATTTGTTCCTCCTCTTGGCTCTTGGCCGCGTTCTTCGGATCACCCTCCCTCCCTCCCTATGTTTAGGCCTCTGTGTTGACCTTCTGTGCCTATCATGGGGTTGTCTGCTTGGCAGGGGCCCGGTAGGAATTTTTCCATTTGGCTGATTGGCTGGTGCCATCTGTTTTTTGCCTACTGCATAGCAGATAGTCACAACTTGTAAGGTTGGCCGTTAGGCATTGGTTATTTTGGTTGTATGAGGGGTCTTGTTGACTGTGTTGGCACCTCAAATTAATGCCTGAGTGTTGGGGAAATTCCGGTCAGGAATACAGGGGCTCGATATGCAGTGTCCGTAACCTCCGGTTGGGGGCCAGGGCCATGCCAGAGCCCCTAGGAGACTGAGGGGAGGGCCAAGCACCCGGCTCGCTGTCTCTCCCTGTAGGGTTTCCCCTTGTTGACAAGGCTAGTTTAGTTCTGTCCTTAGGGGGCAGTTGGAGAACCAATGCCTACACAACCACTCACATATTTTGTATTTTAATAAAGTTGTGGCCAAATTCATGCCAAAACCCAAAACAAAAATTCTGTCTGTGGTGTGAATTATTTTGAGGGGTGGTTTTAGGGACCTCAACATGCAATCAGAAGGTCAGCGGCTCCAATCCCCGCGACGGGGTGAGCTCCTGTTGCTCGGTCCCTGCTCTTGCCAACCTAGGAGTTCAAAAGCATGGAGCGCAAGTAGATAAATAGGTATTGCTCTGGCAGGAAGGTAAACGGCATTTCCGTGTGCTGCTCTGGTTTGCCAGAAGCGGCTTAGTCATGCTGGCCACATGACCCAGAAGCTGTACGCTGGCTCCCTCAGTCACTGGACCTAACAGTCAGGGGTCCCTTTACCTTTTACCTTATGCAAGTTAAACGGAGAGCAAAGATGGTTTGTGGGACTGTCAAAAGTGGAAAACACACAAGATGGAGGAAAACACAGCTTAATACGCCACGCCCCCCGAATAGATTTGCCACAAGGTGTGGGAAAAGTTAAGAAATCCATTTGAGAAAGAAACAGGATTAGTGGTATCAAGGGAAAGATAGCGAAGTTTCTGTTAATGTGAATAAAGAAAAAGTATTAAAAAGGAAAAGGTCACAAATCACAGCAGGTTTAGTAATTGATACTAATAAACACACCAAACACTGCCAAAACAACAAGGGAGACAGCGCAAAGGAGCAGTACGAAGCTAGGATTTGCAGAAATGATTAAAAGTAGAAAGATGAAAATAGCAAGCAGCATGGCTGATAGCAATCAAGAGAAGCCCAGCAAGGACAAACCGATTTTACGGCACCTCAGAAGAGATGGGGCTCTGGATAGAGTTAGTTCCAGACAGCTACGGTAGGTCTCTGTAGTGTTGCTGAGGAAGGGGTAGACCTGGAGCAGTTGTGGCCTTTGAACTCTGATGGTATACCACTTAGCTGTGTTTCTGCTTTGTTCACTGTATGCACCTGAAAAAGTTGCTTCACCATGCTGTATGGTTAGGAATGGCGCTGAAAGCCTCTCACATATAAGTCCAAGACAGAGAGCTCATGGAATTGAAGAACTGCAGAGTTGGAAGGGACCCCAAGGGTCATCTAGTCCAACCCCCTGCAATACAGGAATTACAGCTAAATCACAGTTCTTTTATAGCGCATTGGGCACTTTTATTAGCAAGGACATGGAGACATCCAGAGAGGAGTCTGACGTGAGAAGATCTAAGATGCTTAAGGAACCTGCTCTGTCTACCTTTTGTTGCTACTGTGAGCTAAAGATATGCCAAGAAAAGTGCTCCAAACAACAGGAGAATACATTCCGGTTGCATAATGGGGGGGGGGGGAATGGAAAACATTATCACTTAGTGCTACAGTCTAATAAGGTCAGCATCACAGTATGTAGGTATAAAGGTTGGTACCCATCTTGGACCACTATTTGGCGGGCCAAGAGGCACATAAGGGGATCAAGCAGGTCATATAGATATAATAAATGTGGAACAACTGAACTTCTTTAACCAAGCACAGTAAATTTTACTTTCTTTTAAGTGCTCCAAAGTTCTTTCACTGCTAATTCATGCAAAGCCCACGCCAATTGCTTGTGGAATTTTTCCACCACAAGTCTTTAATAGTGCATTGATGCACCCACTCCTATGGGCCTAGATGGAACTACAGCTGGGCCAATGTGATTCTTTCCAGATATTGTTGAACTCAGTGGTCAGGGATGATGGTAGTTGTAGTCCATAAACAAATGAAGGGTGCCACATTGGCTAGCCTAGAACAAACCTAATTATACTATTTGCATAATGAAACACATGCATACGTGCTTATACAGTATTTTCTGGGCTGATTTCCGAAGATGGCATTAGCATGAGAACAGTGTGGCAACTACTCCTTCGGTGTTATCAAACCCAAAGTACTCTTTCCACCTATCCTCTTCACAGAACCTGGTGTAACCTGGAATTGAACAGTTTTCTCAAGGCCAATACTGGGCAAAGGTGTTCACAAATCCCAGGCAACCTCTTTCCATCCAAGTGACTTGATCCAAGTAAAGCCTGGCCCTAGCCTCTTTCATATGCCTACCTGATGTTCAAGAAACCCCTAGAGGCCCAGATTTGTCCTGGCCACAGACATTCCTGCCTACTATCCCAACAACTTTAAGGAGTCTTGGAACTGGCTAGGTCCAAAAAACTCTAGAATATAGTTGGGACCTCTCATGCTAATTGGGCCCTCTCATGCTAATTGGCATTTTATGGTGGGGTGGCAGGACCTGGGGAGAAAGAGGTCTAGAGTGAAGATTTGCAGCAGGGTTTCAGTGATTTTTGGTGGGAAGGGGGCTGGGTTGCAGCAAAATATGACGTTTTGTGGGGGGATGTGTAGAGGAACAGTTTTCAAAGGGGAAAAAAAGAGTGAATCCATTGAAAAAATTATCTTTGTTGAGAAATCATGATCTCTCTCCTTGTTCTCTTGTCAGGAGAGGTGAAGGGGATTGTGCTGTGAATTGCAACCTTTAAAGTAGTTGCAACAGCCACTTTAGAGGAGGCAAACCATTCTGCAATTGGGAGAGCATGACCCTACTTCTCTTTTGGCAAGAGGAGGGGGGCCAAGCTGCACATACTCAGTCTCGACTGCCTTCTCTAAAGCGTCTGGTGCACTGCTATGCACAACATTACCCTCAGTCTCTTTTCAAGAGAGGAAGAAGAGAACAAATCCTTACAGGATCTGTAGTAATGCAAACTTTTTCAGTCCTTGTTACAGGTAGGTAGCCATGTTGGTCTGACGTAGTCGAAACAAAAAAAAAACCTTCCAGATACCAGATACCAATCTGAAGAAGTGTGCATGCACACGAAAGCTCATACCTATGACAAACTTATTTGGTCTCTAAGGTGCTACTGGAAGGAATTTTATTAAAAAAATCAGTCTTGTTCATATAATCTGCAGGGACATATACAGAAAAAATCCCATAATTACTTTTACACAAGAATGAGTCCCAAATTCAGTGTGATACAGAGGAAAAAAAGGGCAATTGAGATTAAAGACTAGCCAGAAATGAAAACTCTAAATCTGAGGCCAAAACAGCCATCGTTTTTCAGAAGAGCATGCGGTTTTTCTTCTAGATGCAGCAGAAGAAAGACAGATAAATTGCTTTACAACTGCGTTTTACATCTTCCAGACCAATCTCCTTCTTACAACGTACATTTTCATTTCTCCCTCACTTCCCAGCCTCAATCAATATGCCTGTCTCAGAGGTTTTTATTTTATATAAAATTACACTTGCTGAGCAGTCCTATTTGCAAGACAAATATGAAGAGAAAAATCAACATTGACAGTGCAACAAAGCATTTACCACATTTTGGCCTCAGCTATAATGAAAAACAGGTGAGTAAATAATCAGGGTACCATAAAACGTCAGCTGGCCTCTGGCCACGTTCTTCCCTCTCACATTTTCAGCCACGCATTCATACAGGCCAGCATCTTCCTGCTGAAAGTTTGGGATTTCCAGGATGCTGCTTGATTTGTGCCTCCGAGCTTTTTTGGGGATCTGTTTTCCATCGGCTCTTCTCCAGGTGATCGTAGGAACTGGGCTGTTTATCAACAACAGAAGGGAGAAAATCCTGATGGTAAAGGCTGCACTCTTTTAATTGCTGCTATGGACAGACAAGTTCATTTATATATATATAAAACACATCATTGCAAATACAGCCACAAAACGACTAGCCCCACCCCCCCAAAAAAAACCATTTCTAGCAATAACTAGTTATAATATCTGTGATGTAAGAGGGGCCCAGAGTTTTCAAAGCTGCCCAAGCTAATTATGGGAGCCTCAGAAAAGGCTCACTTGGCACAGAAGCTCTTGAAGGCTAAGGCTAAGGAATGCCCTCGCGAGATCCCGTGGGACAATTCAAGTCTCTGCAAGATCTCACAGGAGCATCCGAGCAAGCAGGCCTCTGCCCCCTCTTGTCCCAAGTCAGGTGGTGAGTTTAAAAGCCCTTTCCCCACTGGATAACCCAAGTGGACCAAGCATGCAAAAAAGCTTTTAACTTTCTACCTTACTTACAGGACAAGGCCCACTCAGCATACTCCCCACAACCTGCTGGCCACAGGGCAGCTCCAAGGGTTTGACCATACACAATTTTTGGGTATACATGTTACCATTGGAACACCGCCCCGCCCCTGCCCCCACCCCAATAAGATGAGTGATTGCTGTGTGCATTTATATGAAGAGCCTTGCTGGATCAACACAAAAAATCTGTCCACTGCGTTTCGTTCAGCAGCCAGTTTGATGTATCTAGATTTTCACAAGCAAGGTAAAGGTAATGGCCTACACAGTTTACTCACACCAGTGGATACTTGGAAGTCACTTTTTTCAGATCAATTTACCAGAATTGTCCCCTGTGGTCCAAAGCTATACTACAGGTTGGTATAATGGCATTATGATACTTCCTTTATATTAAATACCTTCCACATTATTTCCAACATTGAATTTTCCTTTTTCACTGCTATAACATGTTGACTTTCCACTGAATAACTCACTATTGACATCAGCTTTTGTTTTCTAAGCAGCTGCAGCCAAAGTAGGTATTATCAACTGATACATTAAGGTCCCTAGGGACGCAGGTGGCGCTGTGGGTTAAACCACAGAGCCTAGGGCTTGCTGATCAGAAGGTCGGCGGTTCAAATCCCTGTGATGGGGCGAGCTCCCGTCGCTCGGTCCCAGCTCCTGCCAACCTAGCAGTTCGAAAGCACGTGAAAGTACAAGTAGATAAACAGGTACTGCTCCAAGCGGAAAGGTAAATGGCGTTTCCATGCGCTGCTCTGGTTCGCCAAGTGGAAGGCAGGAGGCGGCAGCCCCGCTTTCTCCCCTCACCTTGGCTGTGGCGGCGCTGAGGCGGCTGATCCCGGGCCAGCCTGAGGGCGAGTGCAGCACATGGGGGCAAGCAGGAGAAAGCGCATGGCGGTTGCGGCGCTGAGGGGGTCGATCTGGGCCGGCCGGAGGGCGTTCACCCTCAGGTCGACACGGGATTGGGCGCTTCAGCGCCGTCGCCACCTAGGCAAGTGGGAGAAAGTGTGCGACGCTCGCCCTTGGACCGGGCCGGCCCTCTCAAGCGCCGCAGCCGCCGCACACTTTCTCCTGCTCGCCCCGCGCGCTGCGCTTGCCCTTGGTTCAGCCGCCCGGGATTGGTCTTCTCAGCGCTGCCGCCGCCTGGCTTCCCCGAGCCAATCAAGCAAGCGCCGCCGCCAGTCAGTCCCCCGGAGCCCATAGGAACACATTAATTAAATTTCACTGTGTTCCTATGGGAAACGGTGCTTCGCAAGACAATTTTTTTGTAAAATGAATTGACCGGTGGAACGAATTAAATTTGTCTTGCGAGGCACCACTCTATAGACCAAGTGATAGTAATTCGAAGTAACAATGTGAATGTGAATGTGCATTTGCATTATTTCATAGTAAAACAAAATGAAAAGTCCACAGAGTGGTCAATCTGAGAGGGGCTTGAATGAGCGCTGTAAGCCAAGAGAGACAACATTAGAGTTAATGGAGGTGGTGTGAAGCAGAATACCCACAATTTACTTGATTTTGCCCTAACAACCTGCAAACTGTTTTAGTACATCGGAATGAGTGAAAGGCGAAAACTTACTTTCCCAACGCAAAGCATTCCAGTCTCACATTTGTTCCTTTTGCAGATGGAACCATTTCTGGGAACTGCACTTCTATTTTCGGCTCATATTCACCCATCACTCCTGTGAACATATAATGGATGCTAAATTGGCTTGAATTCTGCATTACATATCCCCAGGTATGCCTGAGTTAACCCAGGGCAGTTTTATACATCATTACGTGCCCAATTAATCTGTTCATTTCAAACAGGACCCTCGTCTCCAACAGCCACACACTGTGAGGCTCCCTTTCCCTATTTACTTCCAGAGGAAAATTTGTTTTGCAGCTCTCCACCATCTGCCTAAGATTACATCTCATCACGGCTCTTTGCTTTTTCATTTTTCTACATTCTTCTTGTGAAAGGAAAGTGCTAATAAAGTACAATCAATGCCTTTTGGAGAAAGTAATGCAGAGCAAACAACTGTTGATAAAGCACTGCCAGCTAATCAAAGCTCCTATTAACTTTTAGGGTGCAATATCCTCTAAGGTGCTACAGCGGTTGTGCAGTTTGCTTAAATTTTACTATGCTAGTAATTTGACCATTACATCATAGCAGTTGTTTTATTTTTTAGAAAAAATCATATTAAATAATGCACATAAAAAGTAATTCTTTTTATACTAAATCAACACTTATCTTACAAACCGAGTAGCTTCCATAACCCTTTAAATACAGCCAGAAACATTTATACATTTTCCTTCTTTCTGAGCATTCATTCTTGCCCAGTTTCAATAAGACTAAATATTTATGCACAGTAAACGTTAGGGAAGCCTGTGGCTATAAGAAAGTAATAGCTGCATGTGAATTAGATTCAGAATGACCACCTTTGGGAATGTAGTTCAGTGGTCAGCTGGATAGCCTCTGGCTACCCTGTGCTTTGGGATATGGTCCGCTATTTAGACAATGTGCTGCTATGGGTTTTGCCTAATTGCCCTCTCTTTGCTGGATGACTGGCTCATAGTCCAGGTGGCAAGTTGATGTTTCATCAATGGAAGCTAATGACAGGAGTAAAGATAATATCTGCAGATTGCTCTCCTGCTGTTGAAATGAAATTCCAAGTCAAGTTTGCAGGAGGCAATAGTCCTGCAGCTGAAGAACGGGGAGAACTAAAAGAGGCAGAAATACACAGAGAGGGCTGACAGTTTCACAGATGGGACTTAGTAAGAAACTGGGCTACAGAAGTCGCAACTCTGATGCACTGTGCTTATTTGGGTATATCTGATTTCACAATGCTTTGCTTTGCTTTTATATGTGAAATCATGGTCCCACACTCAGGTACTTATAGCTGTTCTTACTGTCCCTTCCTTGTTGTGTGCATAGAAAAGAGAGCACTCCACATCAAATCCCAAAGGCGCTATTACGTGGCTTGTAGTTTTCTTCTTCTACTACTGCCAGTACTGCTCCAACAATGATGATGGTGATGGCGCCAACAAATTCCTACGGCTGCTACCACCACAATTGACTATTGATAACAATAGCAAGCTAGATGCTCAGCTGAACAGAGAATGGCATGATTCCCCAGGCAAGGAGGGGGACGGAAAAGAGAACAGAAGCATCCAGCTAGTAACAGATGAGAGTGCGACATGAAACCAGCAGGTTTAAGGATTTGAAGGTGAAAAGGCATGGGGCATAATGAATGGGGAAGAGAAGAATTTGCTGTACCTCGTAGCCTCCTCTCATAACCTCAAATGATACATTTTCCAAGTAAGCATTCAGAGATTCTCATTAACTCTTGTGCGTAGACTCCTGATCCGTAGGCTATATCTGTATCTATAGACTATATCTTCAGGCAATCTTTAGTTGGGTATGGAAAGGAAATAGGGCATCCCTGACCCCCTCCTAAAATAATACACAGAACATGAAGGGGGGGGGAGCACCAGCTTCTCCTGAGCTTCCTTCTTCCCAAACATGGTTGGGATTGTTTATGTATGCGATTTGCATGTGCATAACTACGAATGATTGCACAAAATCTGTGCAGCCATAGATTTCATACCACGGGGCAGCCAATGTATCTAGGCCTTCACTGGTTGAGGAAGGAAGATTTCACCTGCCTCAGGATCCCTTCTTTTCCTGGAACCTTGAGTAATTCGTATCACGTATCCTGTCCTTAGTGATGGACCTTGGGGTCTTAAATTTCAGTGGTGCCCTATGTGATGCCAAAATTCAGTGGCCCCCCCGCCTCTCGCCTTCCATTATGCATCATAGTTGTGATGCTCCTGAGGCTCTGTGCCCAGTGCAACCAAACCAGTTGTGCTCCTCTAAATTCGCCTCTGCTGTGTTGGCCTGGGGGAGACCACCCCAATAATAATAATAATAATAATAATAATAATAATAATAATAATAATTTATTATTTATACCCCGCCCATCTGGCCGGGTTCCCCCAGCCACTCTGGGCGGCTTCCAACAAAATATTAAAATACAGAAATCCATCAAACATTAAGTTTTAGTTTTAGAACCCTAAGTTTTAGAACTGTCATAATTGCCATAATTGTCATAATTAAGTTTTAGAACCCTAAGTTTTAGAACTGTCATAATTGCTAAATAGATTTCCTACAACTCTGATATATAAAGTGTAATATGGTGCAGGCTTAGAAATAAATATATAGAGAGACCCCTTTCCCCTCACACATCCAGATAAGGAAATGCTCTTATTATAACCACAGCTTTCTCAGAAGGAATGTGGGTTGATGTTGATATGCATGCTACTTTTACTGTCTATACTGCTTCAACACAATAACAGGTTGCCTTTCCCCCCATTCACTTTGCTTCAAAGACACTCCTTCTATACAATATAAAGTGCAGCTGCCACATAAAATCAGTCATCTAAACAAACTATGCTAAGGATACTTGTATGGATTGCATTCTAAACAGCCAGGGAACACCAGTCACTGTCAGTATCCTGTTTCTTTCAACATGCTTTCCAAAGGCAGCATATGTTTCTCCAAGCTTTTCAACAGTACCCCAAAAAAAGAAAAAGAAAAAAGCACCAAACCAATGCTGCAAGCAAAAACATGTGATAGCCCAACACAGACTCTAGGAGCCTGCAGAGAGTGTGCTAACAAACAGGCCACATGGTTGTGGAAATCTACAAAAATAAAAGAGAGATTGGATTGTACACTGCAGCCTGCCTACTTGCCTATTCTCTCCTCCTATCCACGCGGCAGAATTTATCATGTTATGAGAGTGCTGTAGGAATGTGAATGGTGAGACCTCAATTATCTCTACAAACTGGGCAAATGGACAGTAAATAGTGAAATGCAAATTCAGTGCAAGCAAGCCTGAAGTCATGCACACTGGGGCAAAATAATAATTGAAGAAGAGAAGAGTTTGGATTTGATATCCCGCTTTATCACTACCCGAAGGAGTCTCAAAGCGGCTAACATACTCCTTTCCCTTCCTCCCCCACAACAGACACCCTGTGAGGTGGGTGGGGCTGAGAGACTTCAGAGAAGTGTGACTAGCCCAAGGTCTCCCAGCAGCCGCATGTGGAGGAGCGGAGACGCAAACCCGGTTCCCCAGATTATGAGTCTACCGCTCTTAACCACTACACCACACTGGCTCTCGACATGACATCTACAAACAGTTGTGCACTCTAACTCTATATGTTCAGGGGTATGAAGAGTGTGACCAGGAATGAGACCTTGGAGTTGTGGTGAGTATCTCAATGAAGATGTTGACCTAGTAATCCTTGAAAAAGTTAAATTCCATGTTGGGATATCATTAGGAAAGAGGCTGAAAAGAAAACTGCCAATCTCCCTCAATTTTAGTGTAACAGAAAATCTCCTAATGGCCACCCCCAGCAGCTTCATCTAGATATGTATTGGCCTGTTTGCAAATCATTTTGTGGATAAAATTGCTTATAACCACTGTTACTGCAAATGACTTTCCAGAGGTCTCCAGAACACCATCTAGACCTGTTGTGTTGGATGAATTTGAATGAGTAAGGCTCTCAACTCTCATGGCTGATAAAAACAAGCAGGGAGGGGATGTGCCAGTGAGGTGTTTAATAATAATAATAATAATAATAATAATAATAATAATAATAATAATAATATGCCACCTGTTGTGTATTGAGTCAAAGGATTTTATATCTGTATTATTATTGTCTGTATTTGCATTAGGATAAAGTAACTGCCTTTTGGTTCCAGAGGGTACAGCTACTATTGGTTCATTTAAGCTGCTGTATTTGGATCCTATGTCTTATTGGTTTCCTCCAAAAGGCAGCACTGGGATTGCCTGATATTGTTCCCTCCAAAATGTATCCCTTTCTAGCTAGTCCCCTGTCCCTATAAATCAGGGGTCAGCAAACCTTTTCAGCAGGGGGCCGGTACACTGTCCCTCAGACCTTGTGGGGGGCCGGACTATATTTCGAAAAAAATATATGAACAAATTCCTATGCCCCACAAATAACCCAGAGATACATTTTAAATAAAAGGACACCTTCTACTCATGTAAAACATGTTGATTCCCGGACCGTCCGTGGGCCGGATTTAGAGGACGTTTGGGAACCCCTGCTATAAATGTAGCTTTGCTCTCCTCAGACCTCAGTCTTGTTTACTTTAATAAAGAAGTGTTACTAGAGAACTGTCTCCAGCATATTATGTCAAGAGAGCTGAAATCACAAACCCCACGTCACAACACTACCCATCTGATTGGGTTGCTGCAGCCACTCTGGGAGGCTTCCAACAAATTATAAAACCACAGCAAAGCATCAAACATTAAAACCTCCCTAAACAGGGCTGCCTTCAGATGTCTTTTGAAAGTCAGATAGTTGTTTATTTCCTTGACATCTGATGGGAGAGCGTTCCACAGGGTGGGAGTGACTACTGAAAAGGCCCTCTGCCTGGTTCCCTGTAACCTCACTTTTCATAATGAGAACTTTACCCACAACCTAACAAGAACCACAGAAGGCCCTCAGAACTGGATCTCATACGATGGGTATGGAGTCGCTCCTTCAGGTATACAGGGCCAAAGCCATTTAGGGCTTTAAAGGTCAGCAATAACACAGGTGCAGCAGTGGATGTGCTAGGCTGGTGTATGGCCTTCGTAATGAACAGGATGCAAGCCAGTAAACTGAAGTTTAAACCAGGTAAGAGTGAGGCACTATTTGCACAATCAGAAAGTGCTCCTTAACATCTATGCCCCCTGCTTTAAAAACAAACAAAAACCCACCTCTTTATTTGCACAATGTCTCTGTTGATTACTATAGGGAGGTGTTTATGGACTAATTGAGGAGTGTCTGAATGTATAAGGGGCAGATTGTAAAAATGAAGTCCAAACAAAGACAATTCTTGCTAGGAAAGACAAGTGCATAGAGTATTATTATTATTTTTAAAAAAGGTTTATACCGCACAGATTGCCTTTTTTATACTTCTCGTCACAATGAAATAAATACCATCTCTATAGAGGAGTCACAAACTGGCTTTATATTGATCCAGGGGACAAAGTCTACTTTTACCATTGCTTGGCTGCCCCCATTTATATTCCCTGCAGAGAAAATGCTACCTGACATTGGAAATGCTTGACCAATGGGTTAAGGGACATTTTCTGATTGTGTCATACAATAGAAAGAAACAGCCCAATTTAAGGAAACAAGAGAATGAACTATTGCTTTCAGGAAGCACTAAAGTAACATCTGAAGATTTATATTTTAGGAGCCTTGAGAGGCAACTTAGAGTGCACAACTGTTTGTAGATGTCATGTCTTGCACAAAGGCTCAGGTGGGAAGAGGGGGCACACATTTAACAGAGCTATTGGCATTTTACAAAGCTTTCCACTGCTGCTTCTAGATGCCAAGTACTGTAGCTACTTTTCCAATATCCTTGAGGAAAATAACTAGGGGTGGTATTCGACTAAGTTTTGTTCAGAGAACAGCTACTGAAATTAACATCGTAAGTTTTTTTTAAAAAAATATTATTATATAATAATCTTTAATGAAATATATCTCAAAACATACAAATAAAAACATACATAAACCAACCTACCAGTAACACAATACAGATTCAATCAATCAATACCTCAAACCTCTCATACATAATTCAAATAAATCAACAAATAAATCAAAACAAAACAAACAATTCAACATTCAACCAACATTCCATCCTCTCCAATTTTCGACTTCCACTTGCCGTCCTCTCAGGTTACTTAATTACTTTCTTTCATTACTACTTTCCTTACCACTTAACTTATATTTTACACATTTCATCAATATATTCCTACACTATGTACTTCAATACGGGGTATTAGAAATAGATCCAAGACTATAATGTGGGGCATTGCTTTTTCATATACTCGCCAAATTTTTCCCAACTTTTATAAAAATTCTGCTTGCTGTGCCCTTTAGTTAATTCAGTTAATTTACCTAGATCTAAATAACTAAATAACTTCTCCTGTTCCTTCCATAATTTTTCCCATTGTTTTAATTGTATGGTTATCCCTAGACCGATTGCCCATTTAATCATTGTCTCCTTCAGCATTTCGTCCTTGACTTCCCATACCGCAAGTTTGACTAGTCAGGGTTATTAATTTTAATAGGTGTAATCCAAGTAAAACTTAATTGACTACCAAAATACCACCCTATCTATCCCAAATCTCTACAAACTCTTATGCCAACATAGTATGGCTAAATTATAAGTACCAAGCTGTTATCTGACATGGGACAAAAGCTGTCATTGCCACCAATGGCAGCTTCCCTGCATTGCCACATCACAACTTTGTAGTGCAATTTTTTCATTAGGACCACGGTGTGGGAGAAAAAGGCTTAAAGAACCTACCATTGCACCATGCCTCTAATCATGATCACACACACATATAACGGCTATTTTTAAGTGGGGGGGGAAACAAACAGAAGGACAGATGGGCATTTAATGTAATATGCAGTCTAGTCCTTATTCTCTGGGTAATAAAGTGACACCTACCTACTTATGGACCAAAGCAAAAATAACTACATCTTTTGATACTTTAAAAGTTTACAAATACTTGTGTTGTCTGTGGATGACAGGGATGGGGAAAAATTTCTTCTGCCATAGAATGGTGTCTTTTCATCAATAAATACCTTATGTGCCTTTGTTCCTAGACCTATTATAACGGAAATAGTTCTAAACTGCCTGACTAGCACCAAAGTGATGAATTACACAGTTCAGTATATTTTACATTAAATGAGAGAGGAACATTATGAAATTTCTCTTTGTAACACTTATTCATGTAATTGGGACATTAAACGTTGATGAATTTGCCTCTTAGTGTGCTAATTTAATGATGAAATGCTCTAATGAAAATAATCCGTCATATATATTGAGATGTACTGGACATGTCAAACTCAATTTTTTTAAAAAGAGGATCCAGATGTTCCTGTCAGCCTGTTAGAACATGCATGCCTTGCAGTTTCATTGCAACAAATGCAAACTGCAATTCGCTACTGAAAGACCGGGGCCTTGTCAGTTGGCCTCTCAATACACTGGAGTGTATGAATAGTCAAGTGCAAATTGCATTTAAACATGTGATCTACCAGAAATGGCAGAGCTGGAATATGAAAATTATAAATTGAGGTCTCAGGCTGTTCTGTGACAAGCCTAATGCAAATTTAACCTGTCTTCAACGATACTAACACTTCAGCCTCAGGGAAACCTGATCATCTTGTGGTTAAATGAATGTTGCTGATCTTCCCTGTTGAACTCAACAGTGTTTCCTAGCACATCTATAATAAACACTAGAATGCACTTCAAGTACATTTCAAGTACATTTTACGTGAATGAATTCAGTAAGGTAATTGTAAACATGCCAGAGTAGGTGCAAAGCATGAATTCCTAAGAGAAGCGCTCAAGGGTAACTGACTTCAAAGTCACCACCGTAAGCAATCATTATATTAAAGCGTTATTTCCAGGGTTTAATCAGGTATGAGTCCGAGACTTGCTTCCTTTGAAATAAATGCTTTGCTTTACAGAAATGCAAGGGAAGGCCGTGATTCTCTGCCACTTCCTAGCGATGTCTTATCACGGCCGGAGGCCCTTATTTAATTAACAATAATGTATATATTATACTGTTATTCTAGTAAATTTTCCTTTGTCAATGCCAGAGGCAGTGCTAGAGCTGCTGCCGACACCCATTGTCCAAGGACACCACATGTGAGGTCATTTCCCTCCTCTCCCATTAGCTGGAGTGACTGATGGATTCGCCTTAAGTGATTATCCCTTTGCTTTTGAATATTACAAGTGGATTCCAATTCTTGGGTGTGATATAGAATAGCAAGTCGCTTTGGGTTGCGTTCGGCAAGATAGAACGACTAACAAATTTAATAATGAACAACAATAAGAATAACCCTTAGGTCAAAATTATCCCATTCTCCTTTCTTTCTAAGACTCCTTGGTACCTGTTCTTTGGTAGAAACGCACCCATTACATCTTTTCCCTACAAGGAAGCCAAACCTACTCAGCACTTAACAGGAAATCTTACCATCATTTCTCAAGATTAAAGGTGTAGGAGGTCCCAGCACTCTGTTGTTAGTTACAGTGTTTGTCACTACACAAGTGTAATTCCCCACATCAGATTTCTCCACTTTAGCTATGTACAAATTTCCAGTCTCCTGAGAAACAAAACGACGATTATCCTGATGCACAAAAGAAGGGTATTCATTGAAGATCCAGGCATAGATCAGTTCTGAAAGGGAAAGGGGGGAAAGACTATTAATATTTTTTTATGCAAATACTGCAAAACTATAATCTTGATGATACAATGGAATCATAGAAAAGCACAGCCATTTGAAGCAGTTACCATGAGGCCTATGGCCATGTGAATCAACTCTGAGCTTGTCAAAAAATGATCAAAACTTAGCTTAGGTGCTTGAAAAAAATTAAAGGTTTAAGACATTTAAGAACACAGGAGCCATAGATCAGACAAAGCCCAACATAGCCCAGAATCTCACAATGACCAACCAGAAGCCTGCCTATAGGAAGCCCACATGCAGGGCCCAAATCCAAGAGCTCTATCTGCATGCACTTCTCTCTTTTTTTTAATAATAATTTTTATTCAATTTTTCCAAATTAACAAATAAAACAAACAAAACAACATTTTTAACACAATTCATCTTAAATTCACCCATCTCAATTTGCTCTGCCGAGCTTTGACTTCCCTCCCTCCCTTCTCGCGGTTTTCTTATTTACTCCTGTCTCGCAGTTTACCATTGTCCTTACTTCAGTCAATTCGTAGGATTTATTTCAGTCCTGCGAGTGTTTTTAAACTTCTACAGTTTTTCTCCATATAGTCCACAAATTTACTCCAGTCTTTTCGGAACTTTGTCTCTCCCTGGTTTCGGATCCTGCATGTCAGTTTTGCTGATTCAGCATAGTCTATCAGTTTCATCTGCCACTCATCAATTGTTGGTATTTCCTGGTTTTTCCATTTTTGGGCCAACAAAGTCCTGGCCGCGGTTGTCGCATACATAAACAGTATTTGATCTTCTTTCGCAATCTCTCCTCCCATAATTCCTAACAAGAATGCCTCTGTTTTTTTGGGAAAGGTATATTTAAAAATCTTTTTCAGTTCATTATATATCATTTCCCAAAATCTTTTAACTCTATCGCATGTCCACCACATATGATAAAATTCACCATCTTTTTCTTTACATTTCCAGCAAATTTTACTACTCATTCTACTATCTGCATGCACTTCTCAGAGGTGTTGGCTGGGCAAGAAAATGTATCATATATAAAATAAGAATTTCCTGGATCCCAAGATCAAGGTTTGGTTCAAGTACTCTTTTGTGAAATCACAAAACATGCAGCAAAGTAAATCGTGGGAATACAGGCTGTTAGACCTTTAAAATATGCCCTTTTAAGTTCCCTCCAAAGTTTCCTACTTCCCCTAGTGTAGAAAAAAAAATTAAACATTTGGGAAGCTAAAAATGGATTACTCACAAACTCTTCAAAGGTCAGATTCATGTACTTTTCCATACAGCATTCAGAAAATACGGGCATCAAACATAGGTGAAAGTTCTTAAATCATTTGTATAGCGACAAAAGGAATGGCATGCTAGAGACTGTGATGATGCCTCTTATTGAATTAAAAGCTTGCAGCTCTTTGCTCCTCCCACCCCAACAGTCAGCCAGACCCACTATTTGTGATATAGCTAAGCTCCTGCCACACCTGCACCTTCTCCTGAAATGGATGGGGCACAGCTGCCCCTTTTCTCTCCCCACTCACAATGAGCATGGGAAATGGCTGCAGTTTGTTCAGGACTGGTTGAGTCTCTTTCTCCAGTTTGATCATCAGTCCTTTCAAGGCCGTCTTAAGCATATCTGGCGCCCTGGCGGCCCGGCACCCTGGCGCATTGTGACACCCAGCCTTGCTTTAGGGCCGGCCCTGAGTCCTTTGTCCACCTTCCTTGTTCCCTTGTGCTCCAGAGTCTTGCTACAAGAATTCTCAGAGAAATGTGAGCCTAACAGGCAGTGAAGGGATGTTCTAATGTATCTTTCCCCCTATTTAAGCACTGTTAATGGAGCAAGCAGGATCTCTGCATTGCAACCTGCAAAGTGTGCTGTTCCAGAATACAGAACAGGTGCAGGATTAATTACAGAGACCAACCCAACAGACCACACCCACTTTTGAAAGCCAACATCTAAAACAGGCACCCCCAAACTTCAGCCCTCCAGATGTTTTGGACTACAATTCCCATCTTCCCCGACCACTGGTCCTGTTAGCTAGGGATCATGGGAGTTGTAGGCTAAAACATCTGGAGGGCCACAGTTTGGGGGTGCCTGATCTAAAACATCCACCATTTCCCTAAATACACAATTGGAAACTGTTTGCATATATACAGACATCTGTTTAGACAGCATCTATTGACTACTTGAAAATTTGCATGATTTGGAGATAATGTGCCTGGTTCCCTGTGGTTAAAAATCTCCATCTGATTCTTCCAGCGAGCTCATCTTCTTGGATTAACAAAATAAACATTATTCAAGGCCTCTCTCTCTCTCTCTCTCTCTCTCTCTTTCCCCCAAATAGGCTTCATATACAGATTTGGTTTAATATACCCTTGAGGGCAAGAGAAAAACAAGCCTGTATAGTAAATGAAGTTGTAATCAACTGCATTATGACTAATTATACAATACTCCCAAATTTATAGAATATATTTGGAAAATATCCAAGAAGGAACACAAGAATAGTGTTCAGGTTAATTTGCTACAATCTCATGAATATAAAGCGAATACCCCGAACACCCTGGATAGACTCAGGAAATTAGAGAACAAGAAGATGTTGCCTCTTTAAGGGAGGAACACAAATTATAGTGAAAAAGTGTGCTCTTATTTTAATACTCTCTAATGAGTCATCATTGTAATTGACCTCAACTGTTGTGATGCAATTTGTGACTATACTGGGCTCAATCCAACACAATAATTTCCTGCAGGATTGACCACCATCCATCTCTCTGTGACTTGTGTGAGCCTATTATGTCCTAATGTTCCATTGTTTGCCGACATAAGATAAAGGCATGTAGATTGTTGGGCTTTTATAGTAACAAAAACCCCACAGGGCTAGAGACCCTCTTCATAGACTTGAGAAAAAAAAGATATGATAATTATGTTTATGTGGGCCTATCTAATCATTGTATTTACACATGTGCATCTAATTATGAGTAACCCCACACTGATGTCAAGAGGATACTCAGAGTAAACAAGGTAACACTTCTCAGCAGGCTCAATTTTTCCAGAAAGTAATTAGCATTTATTTTTTGTTTTAATTTACACTTGCCAAACAATTAACTAGTTTCTCTGTAATGCAGGCAGCAGTATGCAGCCATTCCTACTTTACTATGCACAGGGAGGTTTTGGGGTTGTTTATTTTAAGCCTTCATTTATTCTCCACAGACCCTACGCTTCTCATCAGAAAACAAGGGAGCACAAACAATCTGGGAGCACAAACCTTTTCAGCAGTGCTAAAACAAGATAATTCACAAGCACCCTTCGCATGCTTCCCCTGCCATAAAGGGGAGCTATTCCACGATGGCACAATGCCATGCGGCAGAGGAGCTCCTTAATCTATGACCACATCAGTTGGGTCAAACACATGCCTCTCACCAATTAAACTGACCTGCTACTGGGATGGAGAGTGATTGCTATGTAGGGCCCATGCACCTGGTTCTACATAGGCATTTTTTATTCTTCACACATGTACTCCTTAAGTGTTGGGACACACTGCACTGAAATACAACCGATACGAGGCAGGGCATTTGGAGGTCGTCACATCCTGCTTCTGAAATGCAAAGCTGAGGTATGGCGTTGGCACCACAGTAAATAGAGTGCAAGATACTTGAGGGAGTGGGTTTACATGTTCACATTGAGAGCATCTCCCATGTGCAGCATAGTGAGTCACTGCCGATCACTGTGCTTTATCACCTCTCATCTACATTTCCATTTTAGAGTTTTTATCAAGATGATAAAACAAGATCTGCTGTAATGGTGACTCAGCACACGGTGACAGATGCAGGAGGTGATAAGTGCACACACCATGTGGATTAACTTTGCAAGAACTTCCTCATGGAAACGCTTAGTTTAAGGGTGTTATTCTAAAAAGAACTGGGGTGGCCATCAATGCTGTCAATTAGAGCAAATCATTCTAAATCTGATGTGACAATCTGGAATTATTAAAAGAATGTGACTCAAAGTTAACATGCTCACTTTGTGAATAGTGTTGGCCTAACTGAAATTTTATAAATGGTTTTCTTTTGCCTCTGCTACCACAACGCTGCACTATTTTTTAAAAAAAAACAATAAACCGAACCAACCAAGTACCCCGTCCTATTCATTTCTAAATCATTATTTTTTAAAAAATCTAGTATTAAAAAAAACATTAGCCCATAATATTTTCCTCAGTGCTGTATAATCTGTATGGAACAAGGGTACCAAAATGATGGCTATTTATATTATTCTATCCATCTACAGGAATACAGAAGCATATAAGTTATGACTGAATGCTGTAAGAGCCGCATGCAAATATATGCTGCAAAATACTCATTTTGATTTCCTTAGAGATTCCCATGTGCTATTTGTGTCTGTTCAAACTTGACGGATTTCTTCTGATAAGGCTTCACATGCTAATTGCTCTGGAAGTGACAGGCAGTTCCTGTCCCATAGGCAATTTGTAACAACTGAGTAAACAGACACTTAAAATACAGCATGAAATGGCTTTTGGCTAGTCTGGCCAGCAACTGAAATACTATTAGAACTTATAACAACAAGGTGTCTGCCAGCGCTGAGGATGCAAGCACAGCAGCAAAGCCATTTATGGCTTTTCAGATAGACAGTGCCAGATGTGCAGTAAAATTTCATGGAACAATCTGGGAATTTTAACCTAATCGTGTGTGTGTGTGTGTGTGTGTGTGTAGCAGAAAGGATGATTGTTGGAAGTAGGTGTCTCATTCCTGAAAGAGCATTTGTGTATCTTCACAAGTGTGCCACTTGATTAGCTATTCACCCACACAATGTAGCATTCTTGTCATCTATCTGTGAATTTCCTCCACTCACTGCCAGTGTACCCTTCCATTTACAATGTCCCTGGTTCAATCCCTGTAGCCTATAGTTCAATCCCTAACAGGGAAACATCTGGTCTATGGGTCTAATTAGGGCTCCCCGTTTTTTCTGTGATATGCTTTGACCCAAACCACACCTATCTGCCAATTAACTAACCATAAATGATATCGTGATCGTGAAGCTGAGGCTCCAATACTTTGGCCACCTCATGAGAAGAGAAGAATCCTTGGAAAAGACCTTGATGTTGGGAAACTTGGAGGGCACTAGGAGAAGGGGATGACAGAGGACGAGATGGTTGGAAAGTGTTCTCGAAGCTACGAACATGAGTTTGACCAAACTGCGGGAGGCAGTGGAAGACAGGAGTGCCTGGCGTGCTATGGTCCATGGGGTCACGAAGAGTCGGACACGACTAAATGACTAAACAACAACAACAACAACAACAACAACAAATGATATCAGTCACAGGGCAGGTAAACTTATGGGGACAAACAGAAAAGGAAGAATCAGGAGCACACTTTGCATTCACTCCATATTCTTTCTTTCAAACTGCTGGTACAAAACCAGCATTTTTTTTTAAAAAAAATGGTGCAATATTCAAAATGTATCAAATTACAGCTTGGTTCAAGAAATGTGTGCAAAAGAAGAAGGGAAGAATCAGAAGCATACTTAGAGTGAGCTCATGAGTCTTCCTTTGAAGTTGAATGGCCTGATGTCATGTGATTAACAGGTGGGCAGCATTGTTTGGATTTGCCCACCAACTCCTGAGCTTAAGGAATGCAACAAGGTGTGGTATTCAACAAGGATAATGAAACCTGCTTAGCCACAAGATCACTAGGTGACCTTGGACTGATCATCATTTGCCAAACTGGTTTGATATTATAGGGCATTTGTCTGTTCTTGGCAGGGTTGCACTCTCTCTGAAAGAACAGGCTCATAGATTGGAGGTGCTCCTGGATCCATCTCTTGTCACTTCAGGCTCAGGTAGCCTCTGTGACTAGGAATGACTGTGGTAGCCCCACCACTATGGCTATTCTTGAATGGGGATAGCCTGGTCACAGTGTTTCAAGGACTGGTAACCTCAAGACCTGATTACTGTAATGTGCTTTATGTGGAGTTATTCTGGGTCCAGATGGTGCAAAAGGCTGCAGTTAGGCTGGCGGTGGGGTCAGATTACTGTCAGCACATAACACCAGAGGTTAAAAGCTTGCACAGGTTGTCCATACATTACTGGGCCAAGTTGAAGGTTCTTGTATTAACTGAAGTCTTGGACCCAGGATACATTAAAAACAGCCTGATCACTTATATCTCTGCTCAATCAATCATTATTCAAGGGAGTCATCGTTGGTGGCACTTCCTTGGCTTGCATCCTCCCCAAATCTGCTCTGGAGGTTGTGGTGAACTCCGAGAACAGAATTAAGGGGGAATGGGAGGAAGGAAAGGGGGCAAAAGTCCCATTGTGCTAGTGGTAATCCTTGCACAGGCAAGAACCTGACATAAAAACCCAAATAACTTCCTTTTTCAGCTGTTCACTATCATAGACTTTGTCTAGTGGCGCTGTGGGTTAAACCACAGAGCCTAAGGTTTGCTGATCAGAAGGTCGGCGGTTCGAATCTCTGCGACGGGGTGAGCTCCCGTTGCTCAGTCCCAGCTCCTGCTAACCTAGCAGTTCGAAAGCATCTCAAAGTGCAAGTAGATAAATAGGTACCGCTACAGCGGGAAGGTAAACAGCATTTCCGTGCGCTGCTCTGGTTCACCAGAAGCGGCTTTGTCATGTTGTCCACATGACCTGGAAGCTGTATGCCGTCTCCCTCGGCCAATAACACGAGATGAGCGCTACAACCCCAGAGTCGGTCACGACTGGACCTAATGGTCAGGGGTCCCTTTACCTTTACCTGCTTAACACCTGAATTTTAATCTGATTACTATTCTAGTTAGTTCTCTACTATCCCATTAATATTTAAACTATCACTTCAACAGTTAAGGGGCTGTTTCACCCTGAATATTGTTGCTGCATGAGCACAACTTCTTCTGTTCACAAGATCTCCTTCCATTCACAGAACAATGTTGGATCCCACCTGATAAAATCATATGGGCAGACTAGAATTTTTCACACATGTGCTGAATGCAGCATGTATTCTTGTGTATGGACATTTCACTGACCAAAGGGAATCTGTTTGCCCTAGATACCTCATTGTGAGTCTTTCTTTACATGCCCTGGGTACTCCTCTAAGCTTCCTGTAACATGAAAAAAGGAAAGCAGATTTTGTCAAAGAGTTAAACTCTTTCACAAGGTCACAAGTTATTAAAACCTGCTCTAAAGCTCTGGGGCAACAAAGCAGAGATGACACGGATATGAAACATGTTAAATTCCCTAATGACCCTCGGGCTCTCTGAGGGAAACCTGAACTATCCAAGCATTTGAAATCTGGTGACAATGCTATGGATGAAAGGAAATACAACTCTACAGATTCCTTTGGTGAAGGGCTGTAGCTCAATAACAGAGCATCTACTTTGCAAGGAGAGTTCTCCAGGTTCAAAAGCTGCCATCTCCAGGTAGGGCTGGTAAATTCTTCCAGTCTGAAACCCTGGAGAGCCAGTGCAGACAATACTGAATTAGACAGACCATTGATCTGACTCAGGCATCATGCAATAGCACAGTGGCAGTCAGACCAGCTTGGGATCCAGCAGATCCTGAGCTGGTTCAGTCCCACCCCTCCTTGCCCTTGGAATACCTCCTTTTGGATCTTTTCTACTTGCTCCTACTGGTAAAGATCCCAACAGCAGGGCTCCTACCACCCCACTCATTCAGCCACTGGTGGTAGGCTGGCTGAGCTGGGAGAGCTGGACAGAGGGACACCTCAACCTAATATCACCGGCCCCACCCCACAACCTGGAATAAGAGGCGCTTGGATTGCTCTGTAAAACAGGCCACTAAGTAAAATCACATTCTCAGTTAAAAACAAAATGAAAGAAATATGTTTACAATGACTGCCTAAACCACAACAAGGAGGGGCGCAGTTGTATTTGCCAACGGAGGAAGTTTCACAATTGCGGGGTCATCACTGAAAAGGCCTCACTTGTCTATTGCATCTCCCAAACTAAATTCCCTTCCAGGCAAGTCCATGAGAAGCCCCTCTGCAGCTAATTATACTTATCTGGCAAGTTCATAGGCACAGGCTATAAGTAATTTGGTCCCACACCATTTAGGACACAGCTCGGGAAACTTTTTCAGTCTAAGAATCAGATTACATCTGAGCTTCTTTGCAATCAGGAGGCATGATGCTCAAGGGAGATGAGAATCATATAGATTTAATATACACATGTGTGTGTGCGTGTGTGTGTGCGCGCACACACAATGATATTCTGATATCTATTAAATAAATTAAAGATTTCTCTCTTATCTTTGCTTCTTCCCTTTGAGTCTATAGCCTTATAACTTTCACACCGGGCATCCGCTCCTTTTAATCTTATACCCAAGCATGGTACAAAGAAAGGTATAGATTTGGTTGGCTGTAGCAACTTAGATTTCATCATTTTTAAAATTAAAAGATGAAAATCTGCATTCAGTTTAATGTAGGGCCTCTGAATAGTACTGCAGCATATTTCTGCATAAATTGAAGTTTCTATTTTAAAGAACGTAAATCTGAATTCTGAAACAATAGGTTTCACTTGTGACGTGCAATGAATGGAGAAGGGAATATCTAACCTAAGGTACAATTTTAAATAGATGGCTTGTCAAAGTAATGTTCTTGGATACTAGTGAGTCTCTTATATTCATTTACTATTCTTTCTTAACAAAACTAGTTCACACATGGGATGGTACAACTATATTTTCCTCAGAATAGATCGGCTGAAATTAATGAACATTACTAAGCTACATTTACTCTGAGTAAAACTTAGTTGAATACCACCTGTGTACTCTTTCCCCACCATTTTATAACATGTAGTAAAATAACACATTTTCCATAAAACTAAGCAAATTTAAAAGGACTGTGATGATATGAAAAGCTATTAAAACACCATGATTAAATTCACTATAAAGCTAAATGGAAGACTCAAAATGTAAAAATTAATACCACCAACAAAAATGGGACATTCATAACTTTTATTAAAAATGGAATATTGCAATATGCAATTTTGGGTTTTACAAGGTCTCTTGAAGCAAAAAAGATAAATCAGCTCATTAATAACACCTTCAATCTGTAGTTTATCATCCCGCAATATTTTACCCCCAGTGAGTGCAGGGAAAATGATACCCTATTAAACTGAGAAAGTTTTATAAAATATGAAATGTTATGATGAAGCATAGAAAAACCATAGATGTAAATCAGTCAACCCTATTCTGTACCTGACAATCATAGGTCTTGAATAATGCCTGATTGCCTTAAGTGTGCAGAGGCTACTTTTTCTCCCTTCTCCCTTTGTCTATAATACAAAAGGAATTTGTTCTGCAACGCCAGGTCCTAGAGGGCCCAGTACTGTTGAAATATTTTATTAATTTATGATATGAATAACCATGTACTGAAAAAAGATAAATACCCTCTCACAGATTTGTTCTAAGAACCAGGTTGGGAGGTTTGTTCCATATCACCCAAGCATATATGGGCTTCCCCAAGGAGTACAGATGGTTGCAGCTTCAAAACTGTACTGACAACACAGCAACTTTTGTTTATGTAATACATAAAAAGCCAGCCTGCTTCTTATACACACACCTATTGTAGCACTGCTGCAGAAAAAATAGTTTCAAGGCTTGCCACGTCAAAATCTCTGAAGATTCTAAATAGGCATACAGTCAAACCTCGGTTTACACCTACCTCTGTTTGCAACCACTTCGGCGAGCAACCGCCACGGACCCGGAAGTGTTTACATCCGGGTTCTGCGGCGTCGGATGCGCAGACACAATCTGCACAACTTGTGCATGCGCAGAAGCGATTGCAGTGCGTGCGTGCGCAGAAGCACTCTATTGGTGCTTCGTGCACGCGCAGAAGCGTGCCTTCGGGGAGCGACCGCTTCCGCGGAACGGATTGCAGTTGCAAACCGAGGCACCACTGTACAATACTTTGAGTATACGGCTTCAGCATTCAGGGACTTTACTTTAGGATTTCTTCCTCCAGGACTGTCAGTATTTCATTCTCTCATTGATGGATCATGTGATTCTTATTTACATTCTATACTGCTATAAGTGTGGGAACGGAAACTCAGACAAGAGAACTTCCATTCTGTGTGCTTTTGTTTTCCTGCTCTTTGTTCTCTGCTTTCGGACAGAGAAGACGTGTGTGAGAGACACTGCTCACACCAGCCATGTTTTGTTGTTTTGATTTGCTGTAAATTAATAAATTTCATGATGCCACATGCCTACACACCCTCGCTTCTTGCGTAACTCTGCTCAGCGTGCATACAGCTCCAGTGGATGTATGTCATAGTTCTCCTGCGTACAGGGAATTGTACGCACAAGGACTAGATATCAACTTGCATTGAGGGTTTGAGGCCCAACAGCTACCCTCACCTAGTTTAGCTGGCAAGTCGAAACCATTCCCAGTGTGTGGCTTCTGTCACATGCTGACATCTTCTAGGAGCCACAGGTGAGGGCAAGGTGACAAACTATCCCAGAAGGAGCAGAACGTGTCCCCCACCAGTAGTACTACCCCTCCTCTTAACTCCCACAATAGGAGAGAAAATATTTAAGCTCCAGCGATGGTGCAGATAATGAATGGTGGGAGGATCCTACCCAATCCACCACAACTTGCCTCTTTTCACACCCTGCCACTGCCAGAGCTTTCAGCCACTGTAACAAGGATGCCATTCGTATCACAACTGATAGGAGACCCCACTAAAGTAGACAAGTCAATTATTTGGGCGTCTGGCAACAGAGGGACTCCATGTCACTAAGCTGCCACTCATGGAGTCCTCTCTTATACTTCATAGCCATTGTGATAGCAAAACTGAGTCTCAGCACACATCTTTCTTTTGGAGATCAACTGAAATGTTTGATTTAAAGGATCAACTTCCCCTTCACTAGCTCTGTTAAATTCTGCTTCTTCGGACCTCTAAACCTCCCCAGCTTCACAGTACTTGGAGAGCAGATGGAATTTTGACAGGTATATAAAGCTATACACTCTAACAGTTTCTTGGGAGGTGTGCTTCACTTAAATCAGCGTAGACGGGAAAACAAGGTTTATATAAAGGATTCATTGTAGACACTCCAGATGGAAGCATGGGAAAGGAGACTGAAGTTATAAGGTATTCATTTTCTTCTCTCATATTATCTATTATTAATGGAATGGAAGCAGATTTTGCAAGTTTCCTTTGATCACTATGGATGATGGAGCAAGTAAATTTATGGAGTTGCTGGTTATCTTTACCTTCCAACGATTTTCCTGAAATGGAAGGGGAAGAATTCACAGCTAAAACGTCAGTGTTTTGTTACAACATTTCCTTGCAGTGTTTAGTGTCCTAGATTAATAGTCCTTGGGGTGGGGGTGGGGCGGCCTGTCCCACCTCCCCAGGTTAACACTGTTGTCGCTCTTATTTGCTTTAAGCAACATACTGTATTTGTTTTGATTACAGTTGATAAGAGTGTAACTCTATTTGTGTAGACAGATATGCGCAGCACCTCTCTTGCCTTGCACCATAGGCAGTGGACATATAACAGCGTTTGCCCTGATTAAGTGATGATTTCTACACTGTAGGAACCACATAAAAATGCATTACTGCTATCCACAATAAAAAAACAACACATGGCAGGTTGTGATAGAGCACCATGCACTATCACAAGCTGTCAGGACAATGCCTCAAGGAGGCCAAATCAAACAGACCAGTGCTAGATTTATATTAAAATCTCACAGCCACGGAGAATGGAAGACAGTCTCTTAGCACTGTACTTAACGCATCTACTTGTAAATTTCCATAGTAATTTCCATGGAGACTTGCCTAACAAACTAAAAGGAGCTGGTATTTTGCCTGCATTCCCTAGCAGCAACGGGACATATTGTATACATTTTATACACCTTTCATAGCCTTCTCTCTCTCTCCCCCCCCCCCCCGTCAAGTGCTGCTATTCTTCACTTTTATATCCTTACACCACAATCCATTTTGTTAGAGTATTAAAAAAGAAAAGAAAAAGGAGTGACAAGGGGCCCAAAGCACAATGAAATAACTATCTGTCAACATTCAGGCATTTGCTAAAAGAAAAAAGAAAAAGAAAAGTCTAAGAAACTAAATCCTCCCAAATAGTCCCACTAAAGTCCTAGATTGCATCAAGTTACAACATCAAAATCATCACAACAGCATATAAAACAAGGGTAGGCATAGATCTCTGGGTGATTTGCAGTAGAATAGCAATGGCTTCTGACTATCAGGTTTTTATAGCGACCACAACAACAAAATGACTCACCACACAAATTATACTTGGGGAATAACTGAGCTGGGATATAAGGGTTCAGGAAAACCCCAAGGTAGCTTGGATCTAAGTCGGGCCTTTGTATATGAATACAAGGATCCTGAACCTGGCTAAAACCTAGGTTCTTGGGAGATATTTATGGGAGAAGACGATCCTCCAGGTAACCTGGCCCCAAGCTGTTTCAGAAGTGGCCATGTATCTGTTCAGAATTTCAAGCAGCATGATCATGTCTAAAGATGCAATTCTGAAAATAATTACTTGGGAGTAAGTCACATTGGGCACTTCTGAGCAATACTGTGTGCATAAGTCCAACTGAACACAATACGATGTATTTCCAAGTAAGCATGTAAAGGGTTGGACTGCGATTCATGAGCAGACACAAACAAAATAATTATGTTGTTGTTGTTTGGAAACAAAGTGACTTACAGGTGATCTGTGTCTGCATGTATCCTGACAAATGTAAGTCCAGGCCAATGGAAAGAAACAAGGGAGGACTGGCCTTCCAACATCTCAAGCTCTGAATGTGAAAGGGCAGACCACAAATTAAATTGAATATTGGCAGTCTTGTCCGCATATTGCACTGCAAACCCATCAAATAGGGCATTAGATGTCTCCGGGTGAAGACATTCTAAAGTGTGGTGGAAGTGGTTTGAAGAAGACAAGGTGGCAGCATTCCAAAGCTCATGTGTGTTCAAATCACTTCCACAGAACTTTAGAATGCCTGTCTGCCTTCATCTCTAGGTAGAGACTGGCAGGATCCACTAGGATATTCATCAGCCAGAAGAAGCTTCACTAGATGACAGATGAGGCGGCAGCAAAAATTGAGGATTTCATTAGCACAACTGTTGCCAGGGCAAAATATTTTAGGAACGCTTTATGCGGTGATTGGTCAGCTTTGATGGAAATGCCTTGGTTAGTGTTTCTGCCCTGTAAACTGAAGCATTTTAGCTGTGATCAATGTGGTTCAGAAAGCATCTTTTCTGTTTATCTGCAGTCTGGATAGCTACTTTTCAGCTGAGGAATGCATTTCTCTAGACTCCTGAGAGCCCCACACTTTCCTCATCATCTCTCTTGTGAATATTATGGTGGGAGTGCATAATAACTTAAATTATTCATTATGTATAATATTTGCTGTGATCTTGCTTAGCTCATTTCTTTCTTCACAAATCACACAAGAGCTGTTCCCGGCGTCTAAAAACTTTTCTTTTAAAGAATTTTTTTAAATGCTCTTAAATATACAATAAATAATTTAGCAGAAGAAACTGAATTCACCAAACTACTCGCATTGCCTTTCTCCTTCATGGAATATGACATGGGACACGAGAAGCCCATGGAAGTTGCTTCTCATTTTTTTTCTTTCTTAGGGAGGATATTGAAAGTGAAGTGCAAATCATCATCATCAAAATCACATTCACAGAAGAATAGCTTCATGTGCTAAAAATAATTGTTGTTGTTACTGCTGTTTAGTCGTTTAGTCGTGTCCGACTCTTCGTGACCCCATGGACCATAGCACGCCAGGCACTCCTGTCTTGCACTGCCTCCCTACAATATTCCACTGCCTCACTACAATATTTGTAGAAATACTTTTCTCCCTGTTTCTAAATATCTGGAAACAATGCTCAATTAGATAGACCTTAAGATATTCAGCTATGCGGGGACTTCCTATGCATGAGCCTGTGTGGTTGGGATAAACCAGCTACATGGGTGGGTTCTGATAGCATGCCACTTCCCATCATCCCCAACTGTAGAATGGGAAGGGATCCTGAGGGTCATCTAATCCAACCCCTTGCAATGCAGGAATCTAATCCTACCCCTTGCAATGCAGGAATCTCAACTAAAGCATCTATGACAGGTGGTCATCCCACTTCTGCTTAAAAACCACCAATGAGGGAGAGTCGACCACTCCACAGCATAATGATCGGAACTGCAGTACAATAATTTCCGAAGCGCCACAGTCTCCCCATCCCTGCTAGCAGGAATTTGGCTTGCATTAAAAACAAGCCCCAAACCTGACTACTCACATGTTTTTAAGGTCCTTCAAGCTCCCATCCACCCCATTTGTCCATTTATTTTTTTAAAAAATAAACTTCTACTAGTATACTTCGTCCACACTTACTCTGAGATGCTTACCCCAGAGCACTGGCCATAGGACAATCAGGCCCATAGCCTCGCCCATAAAAGGTCAGCTGACTTTGGCCTCCCCAAAGCTGATGCCGTCTATCCCATGAATTGCAACCTGCAACAGCTTATGACACAACAGTGCTTAACCTATAAATTAAACCTAACAAATGTTGCTAAAGATTATGATGACCTATAATATTAATCACATTACCCAGTCCTCATGCCAGACATTTATAGGCTTGCATCAATGAATGCGAGAGAAGTGCACTCTCTACTAATTAATTCTTTTTTAAAATAAAGGCACCGCCATTGTATTTTGGACCATTGTAGGGTAGGCACATTGAAATCAGCTGTCTCTCCACTCTCTCCAAGCCTCCTCTATCTTTAAAACTGTTAAAGATTTGACAGCTGTTCAATAATTGCCCCGGCTTATCTCCTACAAACAGGTTCCCTTCCCAGTCAATTGCTAGCTATCATAGTTGCTATAGCAACTGTAAACATTAATGATTACCCCAACATGCTATTGGGAATTTCAGAACATTTTTAACTTAAATTGCCTTAGGGGAGAAAAATCAGCCTCAGCTCCTATCTATGACAGGAGGAGATACTGCAAGACTGAAACCCCACTGTTTCTATATTTATGGCAGCTAAACCCAAACCTGTCTCAGCAGTGTCAGAAGGAAGCAGCCAGATGAGTTTGGTTTGAATCAAGTACATATGAATTCTAGTTTACAGGTAGGTAGCCGTGTTGGTCTGCCATAGTCCAAACAAAATAAAAATAAATAAATTCCTTCCAGTATCTCCTTAAAGACCAACTAAGTTTGTTATGCATGCACACGAAGGCTCATACCAATAACAAACTTAGTTGGTCTCTAAGGCAGGGGTTCTCAACAAAATTTTCTCGAGGACCCCTCATCGAGCCGCTATTGTGACAAGGACCCCCATTAATTCCTAATCCTAAAATTAAAAAGTGAGAGCCAAATTAAGAGTCTTTTATTATTAAAGTATTATTGCTGATGGCAGTATAAGTTCCTCAGCAATTGTGTGGTTTTCCCCACATTTAGCAACAAGCTGAGCCACCTCGGAAGACACAAGGGTTGCATTTTCATTTACATTTGCACCACAGTGTTTGGCAATTGTTTTACGAGATGTTTTCAACTCTCCTAATTTATTTTTGAAAAAATCTAATGACTTACTTTTGTACTCTGGGTGCTTTGTTTCAAGATGGCGCCGGAGTTTTGCTGGTTTCATACATTCATTCGAAAGGCTTTCATAGCAAATTACACATTGAGGTTTAGGCTGTTCCTCAGGTCCAGTGACCGTAAAACCGATTTCCAAGTAATCAGAGTTATATTTTCTAATTTTTCCAGTAAGCTTAACACTGATCTTGGAAGGGTTAGGTTCAAGGGACGCCGATGATTTAGGTTCAATGGACACTGACAAGATCAGTTCGAGAGTCACTGACTTACTTGCTTGAACATCAAATGCATTATCTTCCTCTTCATCTGTAGGCCTTTGTCGTTTTAACGAACCACTTTTTAACCAACGGTCCATTTTTAACTACGCGAACTGTAGCTTCCACGAAAAACAACGCTTTGTTTACAAACACTACTGTTTTGCAAAGAGGCAGTGCGCGCCAGGGAGGAGGGAGGGGAATGGAGAAGACAGGGTACCTGCGCAGTAGCGCACAAATGAAGCCGATGCGCGCAAAGCATCTTGGGGAGGTGAGCGTTAGTAGAATGTGCGCGCTGCCTCTTTGCAAAACAGTAGTGTTTGTAAAGCGCCACCTAACGGCATACAGCAGAACTACTGCCTCTAATTCTAGTTTTGCGCTAGACTCTGCTCATGCAGGAAGCGGCCAAAACAAAAAATCTGTTATCATACGAAATATATTTAATATTTTTTTTATTCTAATAGCATCTTGCGGACCCCTCTGGCATCGCTCGCGGACCCCTGGGGGTCCCCGGACCACCTGTTGGGAACCACTGCTCTAAGGGGCTACTTAGAGAATCGTAGGAGAATCGTAGGACAGATTATGTGAAGAAGAAAAGAGAGGAAGGGAGTGGTGTTTCTGAGCTGCCATTAAAAGGAAAAGACTGCTGTCATGCTTAAGGACTTTATTTCCAACTATATCCCCTCCACCTCTGTGCATGCACATGAAAGCTTATACCCAGAACAAACTTAGTTGGTCTCCAAGGTGCTACTGGACAATTTTTTAATTTATTTTTATTTATTTCGACTGCATCAGACCAACACAGCTACCTACCTGAACCCTCCACCTCTGTTGGGGTTGCGGCATTAATTCCTTCCCAATTCCCATGAGCACCCATACGTATCACACTTAGTATACACAAATCAGGTGAGGCTGCAAGCCTAAACACACTGACGTGGAAATAAATGCCATTGAACCCAGTGGGGCTTGCTTCCAATGCCTATGGATTGTAATGTCAGCCACTGGCTTCCTATGAATGAGTCATATTCTATTCTCACATTTGATAGTAATAATGCTCAAACCATGCAAACTGGTTGGAACAAAAAATAATAATCTCAGGAGCTGCAAAGGACATTTGAAACTGATTGGCCATTCTTGGACCACACTTGCTAATAGCATGCTATCAGATCTGGGCAAGTGGGCAGAGGAAGAATCAGCCAATGGCCAAGACTAAAACAGGCCACATCTTTACTGGAGCAATGCTGCATCAACTAAGAACAGTGTGGAGGAAATGGTTTTAATCCAGGGGTTCCCAAATTGTGGCCCATGAACCACCAGTGATCCGGGGGATTCATTCAGTTGGTCTGCTGCCAGGCTGTGGATTTGTGGTTGAAGACGGGAGATGGCACATCCATCCCATTAAATATTCATATTAATTTTTAATTGTATTTTTATTGCTTCTGTTACTTCTTACATTGCATTTTATTGTGTTACTATCTGGATTTTATAGAGTTACAATTGCTTACAACAGGCAGAAAAAAAAACCCAATAAGTGGACTGCTAAGACCCTCAGCAATTTTCAAGTGGGCAGCCCTTGGGGAACAAAGTTCTAATCCTTTCCAAAGAGCTGCTCAGGGAAACGAGCATGGCGAGCCAGCCACAAGGTCTGTGCGGGGTTCCTAAAGTTTGATCCTGAGCTATAGTTCAATTGGTAGCAAGCCGTCCATTTTGTGAGACAAGGTTTGCCCAGAAGCTGCCTAAAACATTGCTTCTTGGACCCTAGTTTCACAGAACCACTTTTGAGACAGGCGCTGACTTTGGTATTTCAAATTTCAGAGACACTCTGTGTGAGGTCAAAATTTGGTGCCCTCTTGCCTTTTGCTTTCAATTTTGCTCAATTCAGTACATCGTAGGTGTGGTGTGACACCCCGAGGTGCCCCCTAGGCTTGGTGTCCAGTGTGGTGGAACAAGTCGTGCTGCCCTAAATCGACCTCTATTTGAGCCCCTTCAGCCTCATGAGCACCTTGCTTTTTCGTATCTGGCTCCTACTCTCAATATGTTGGTGGCATCCTCTGCTTTCTCAATGGTCCTTCAGACAAATGGTGAACAATTGCACAATGCCAAATTGAACCAAATTGAACCAAGACTTGTAAGCCACATCCACAAGAAGGAATAACTGAGGAAAGGTAAAAAGAACATATCAGTCTGAAATCCAGATTTCAGGGTAATTTGTGGGTTGTTGTTTTTTAAAGGAAATGTTAGCTATAAAATCAACTTCAAATGTTAGTTTTGTTCTCTTTGTCATTAAAAATATGAATTTTTAAATAACATGAATCATAAATATTGCACTCTGGCCTGATACTGACTATCTTCTTTTCTTTATGTTGATATGACAGCATTGCCTAATCATTCCAAATTTATACTGTACAGAACTTTCACTACATGCTCAAAGTATATTATGCCATCAATTTTCAGGTCATTCGTCACTTCTGATTTCATTGGGAAGTTCTCCTCTAAACAAAAATACCCCAGGCTGACACCATCCAAGGAGCAGCATTGACAGGTTTCGAAAAACTACTCAACTCAACTGCAAAGCTGAGATAAGGTACCTCAGTGGCAGATCTTGTCAGCAGAAAAGAAAAAAGGAGAGGTGACAGCAAAAAGACAGCAAAGAACAAAATGTTGCTGTTAATTACTTGATGGTTACACATATGACAGCGGAACTGGTTCCACCCTTTAAAATGCCCATATTCTATGATATAATTTAAGAATTAGTTACAATAGCAGCATTTTATTTTAATTTTAATATGCATATCATACTGAGATTGGGACATCCACCTGCTTGCTTTTTTGTTTAATAGTCCAAGCCGTTAGCCTAAAAGCTTTCTTTTATGTTTGCTTCAACAAAGCTAAGAGACCTCGTGTTTGTTTGGAAACATATTTCAATGTGACCCAGCTAATCCTTTAATACCATGCTCTTACTACACTTTGATCAGCCTTTCGCTACACCTAAAAGAGATTAGATCAAACTGGTGTGTGTTTTTTAAAGTAATGTTTGTGAACATCCCTTCTGAAGTGCATTAAGATTATGCAGTTAGCTCTTAAGGACAGAATGTCATCGAAGCTTGGGTGTCCCTTTGAGGTATAACAGAGTATGAATAAACATTTAGTGTTCCTGTCTGTAACCATGTCATTACTATTACATAATATAGTGTTCACTGGAACTGAACACTGTACGCAACAGATTTTTTTAAAGCAGCGAGATATAATATCTTCCACAAATCAACAAGGTTCAGTATCAATTGATAATGTGCATTCAAGTCTCAAAATGAAACATTAGCTGAAAAGGAAGAACAGAAATCTAATTAGACAGTAAAGGGAATTAAGAAAAAAGGTGTTGTAACTTGTGAATGTGAATGGGGCATATACAGGTTTGAACCAAATTCAAATTATGTAATAATCAGAGTTTTACAGTCTATACTCAGACATTACCACTGATTTCAGTGGGTTTTACTTTGTGGTATGTGTGTATAGAGGAATTGCCTTTTGGATGAAGGGGGCTGAAAAGCTGTAACACTAAACACCATCCTTAAAGGTAAAGGGACCCCTGACCATAGGTCCAGTCGTGACCGACTCTGGGGTTGCGCGCTCATCTCGCATTATTGGCCGAGGGAGCCGGCGTATAGCTTCCAGGTCATGTGGCCAGCATGACAAAGCCGCTTCTGGCAAACCAGAGCAGCACATGGAAACGCCGTTTACCTTCCCGCTGTAGCGGTTCCTATTTATCTACTTGCATTTTGACGTGCTTTCGAACTGCTAGGTTGGCAGGAGCTGGGACCAAGTAACGGGAGCTCACCCCGTCACAGGGATTCAAACCTTCTGATCAGCAAGCCCTAGGCTCAGTGGTTTAACCACAGCGCCACCTGGGTCCCCCAAAAAACACCATCCTTACCTGAGAGTAAATCTCACTGAACACAGTGAAGCTTGCCTCTCTCTGTGTGTATTATTTATCCACATATGGAAGGGGAGAAACATTTTTTGTTGTATCTGCCTCCCCTATGCAGTCCTCTGTGCCTGCGAAAACCTGCTCCAGAGAACTGGGGAACCCTATGGAATGGCATGAGGCAATGTGAAGGGGAAAAGGCAGAATTCATGAAATTTGCATCCTTCCCCCTTCCATTCATGGAAGCTGCCACTGAATCAAAGAGACACCCGTGAATAAATATTTCCAAAAAATAAACTTCTCATTAAGAAAATGCCTACGGGGCTCTTCAACTCCAAGATTATGGTTATTAAAAATGCAACTACAAATTAAATGAGAATTTGGCATTACAAACTTGGAATTATATCACCAAGCTTACTTATTGTCAACTGCTAGATATTGGAAACCCAAAACTAGTGATAATTTTTCAACATAGGCAATCTTAGAATATACATATATATCAACTTTATTTGAATGGATGGCATTGGGATCAAAATACACTAAAACTTGGGATTTGTCGAACAATTTTGTCAGTTAGAAAGATATGGAACATTCTGCCTAGTAAAAACACATTTGACCAATTTCCCCATGCTGAACTCACTTTGTGGGGAAATACTACAAGCCGGAATTAAGATTGCCGGAAGAAATATCAACAACCTCAGATATGCAGATGACACAACCTTGATGGCAGAAAGTGAGGAGGAATTAAAGAACCTTTTAATGAGGGTGAAAGAGGAGAGCGCAAAATATGGTCTGAAGCTCAACATCAAAAAAACCAAGATCATGGCCACTGGTCCCATTACCTCCTGGCAAACAGAAGGGAAAGAAATGGAGGCAGTGAGAGATTTTACTTTCTTGGGCTCCTTGATCACTGCAGATAGTGACAGCAGTCACGAAATTAAAAGACGTCTGCTTCTTGGGAGAAAACCAATGACAAACCTAGACAGCATCTTAAAAAACAGAGACATCACCTTGCCAACAAAGGTCCGTATAGTTAAAGCTATGGTTTTCCCAGTATTGATGTATGGAAGTGAGAGCTGGACCATAAAGAAGGCTGATCGCCAAATAATTGATGCTTTTGAATTACGGTGCTGGAGGAGACTCTTGAGAGTCCCATGGACTGCAAGAAGATCAAACCTATCCATTCTGAAGGAAATCAGCCCTGAGTGCTCACTGGAAGGACAGATCCTGAAGCTGAGGCTCCAATACTTTGGCCACCTCATGAGAAGAGAAGACTCCCTGGAAAAGACCCTGATGTTGGGAAAGATTGAGGGCACTAGGAGAAGGGGACGACAGAGGACAAGATGGTTGGACAGTGTTCTCGAAGCTACGAACATGAGTTTGACCAAACTGCGGGAGGCAGTGCAAGACAGGAGTGCCTGGCGTGCTATGGTCCATGGGGTCACGAAGAGTCGGACACGACTAAACGACTAAACAAGAACAACAACTACTTTAAATATCAGGGCGCTGGATGGGTGGGTGGAAATAGTAGCGTGGAAGAACTGGATGGGGGTATATAAAATCTAGACCAATTAATATATAAGAATGATTAATTCTTTACTTAAAAGCAAAATACCATTTATTGGATTTGACCCAATGGTAATACTTGCAGTTACAACATATGTTAACATCTTTCAATTAAGCCATGTGATGTACAAAATCTGAGAAATGAATGCTATAAAGAACTGGCAGTTCCAATTCTACCTATGTAGTGCAGCAATGTTTTAACTTTGGTAGCTAATGTGCCGTTAAATTATAAACTATATTTTATACAACAAAAATATTTAGAATTTATTAGACTCTGCTATATCTACAACTACACACTGCTGGAGATGGAACAAGGAAAAAGTTTCTTGAAAGATGTTTTTGCAGCATCTGACGCATATAAGTTTTTGGAGGGAGAAAGGAGGGACACGAAGTGTTACCGGTAGTTATAAAGCTTCCACTTCAGTTTAATTTTCCTGAAATACCGTCTTTGCAGGTAACTAAGCAGTTGTAAATTTCCAAGAAGAAAAATTTAAACCAGAAATATAGGTTCTGCATGATGCGTGAGCTCATGCCTTACTTAAATTTTTCTTTGCATGCCACAAACTGTCAATCAGGAAAGCAACATAATTAACGGCATATTCCACATACTTTAAATATTCCCAGGGTCTCTGCAGAGTGAGGATAATATTAAAATTCCGTTTCCATGAATGCAGCATGAGTTATGGATGCCAGATGTCTTTCCCCTGACTGTCTGTCATGTGGCAGTCCAACTGGCATCTAAAGGTAAAATAGTAGGCGTTTGCTGGGAAGCTTGCAGTTTTCAAAGATTTAGTCAGTTATTAATGGGGAAAGTCTCTGGGTACTTAATGCACACGTGTCAGTTTCAAACTTTAGTGCAAATCCCTAGGGAAAGCCACAGTGACAGATGTGTTCCAAGACAGAATTGCAAGTGGGCTAAGCAGTCAGATGGAGATCATTAGTCAGTGTGACAAGTTACACCTCTTGGGTGATTAAATGGTAACAACCACCAGTAAAAATATGTAAGTTATATACGTTTTGGTTAGCACTGCATGCATTCATATATATAGATATGTATGTATGTTGTATGCAACTTGTAATTGTAAGAAAGAAAATTAGGTAAAATTGCTTAACCATCTCTGCTGCATAAATATGTATAAATAAGGTAGGCAGCTTATTTATACCTATTTATACCAAAGGGGTTGGTGGCTTGAGGAAGCCAAGGCGGCCAAATTATAGTCTCATTGGAGACAATCAAAGCATGCAGCAGTTCTAGAATTAAGACTTCCAGAAGCCCCCAATCACTGCCATGTGGAGAGAATACAGAATTCAGCTGTTACAAAAAAATCAAACTAAAAAACAACAACATCAATCAATTAAAATTAATACAAAACCAGGTTATTCTATAAACACTATGTGTTGACTGATAACCTCTATGAGACCATATTTGTGGTCTCATGTAGATTATTTTATTTATACTCCAAGTATATCTGGTCCAAACTTGTTTATAAGACACGGACATTATTATTGCTGAAAACTCTGCATTATGGCACAGATATTTGGTAGTGATTTTCAGAGATGGGGACGGCGGGCGAGAAGGCTTGTTTTATAAGCATCAGGTGAGAACGATCATGTTTTCCTGGACTTTCACCTGGCCGGGTTTTCACTGCAGCTGCTGCTGTGTGTGCATAGTTTTGATAGTGGTTTCTTTTTATTTGTTTTATAACTGTTCTCAAGGTCACTGGTGGCAAAGGTGGTGAAGATGGGGCAATTGTCAATGACCCCATCGGCTCAGGAGGAGCACCACTACTGCTGACTGTCAAGGCTGGATGCCTCTCCGGAACTGTTCTGAGCTTCTCCTTTACATCCAATGAGTTACTGAAGGGAGTGCTGCTATTGCAGCTTCTGTGCTAAGGCTTGCTCTCTGCTTCTGGGACTGGGTGCATAGGCACACTCAGGCTGCAAAGGCAATCCTGCATGTGCCTCATGAGGAAGCGAGGAGAAAGCAGTGGTATTACAGGAACATCACCATGGGCTTGAATCGATCACACAAAACAGAAGCATGCTCACTGAAGCTAAGGGGTGAAGCTGGAGGTGGAGAAGGAAGCTTGAGTGCAGCTGGGCACACACAAGGTGGCATCTTGTTCTCACGGTGGCCAACCAGATAACTACTGAACACCCGCCAAGCAGGATTTGAGCACAACAGCACTCTCCCCAGTTACGTTTCCCAGCAACAGAAATTCAAAGGGATACCACTAATACTGGAGGTAGTGCAGAGTTACCATGGTAAGAAGCCATGGATACCTCATCCTCCAAGAATCTAACTAAAGCCCTTTTAAAGCCACCCAATATGGCGGCCATCACTCGCAGGAGCAAGTCCCGTAGTTTAACTATGTTGCGTGAATAAGTACTTTCTTTCATCTCTCCTGAATCCCCCAACATGATAAACTTCTTTGAATGTTCATGAGTTCTAGATGGGAAAGCCATTGTCAAATATTTGTGGGGCTGCCACATGGAAGATGGAGCAAGTTTGTTTCCTGCTGCTCCAGTGAGTCCAAACCAATGGGGACTCATATTACAAGAAAGGAGATTCTGACCAAACATTAGGAAGAACTTAAAGGCTGTTTGACAGTGGAATGAACTACCGTACTTCAGAAGGTGGTGGATTTAAAACAGATGATGTATGCCCACCTGTTGGGGATTCTTTAGCTTTGATTTCTGAATTGCAGAGAATTAGATACTAAATCAAGAGGCACAAGTCACAATACTGCTGTACAATCAAAGCAAAGTGAAACAAACTACTGATTGGTCACTAAAAGAAGGCCAATAGGTAAGGATCCTGAATGGGTAATAAAGAAAATAAAGCATCCATCTCTTCAAATTGTCATCTTAAACTAATATGCTAAACAAAAAACAAAAACAGAAATATGTTAAACCACTAAAATATATATGTTTAAATGTGATGGAGACACCCTGCAGGCATTCTGATGGCTTCCTTGGGAGAATATCTAGTTAGAAATAAATACAGATTCTTTTCTATCTTATTAGCAGCTGCAAAATTGCTTATGGCACAATTCTGAAGAGGAAAAAAAGACAACGGACCATCAGTTGATATAAAAATATATCAAGGCTCTGGAATAATGTAGTACCGTCAAAACTGACATATCTTATTAAATTTAGAGAAAGTAGAATAAATTAATAAATTAATAAATTGAAAAAACTGAGTCTGGATAAGGTTATTACTTTTTGGGTGGGAAATATCAAAATATCATGTATTTGGTTACATACTGCATAAAAATAGGGAGAAAACATAATGAGACCACCCTGACTAAATCTTTTATGTTTGCAGCTTCAGACTATCAACCTTTTCAAACTTTACGTAATAGAGAAATCTCAGCCTTTTGTCACCCACATTAGTATAAGGACTATCACTTACTCCAGAATAGACTATGTTTATTTGAACATGGCACTTTCCACCCTGACCATCTCCATGTTTCTGTCTAGTTGGTTGTTTTGTAATGCTTATATATAGAAAGGAACCTCGGATTATATAGACCCACTGAGTCATCACTAATAAAGGCTATTGATAAACAGTCTTCTTAACAAATTAATGACTGGTCAGGTATAATAACAATACTGAACCTTCTATTAGAAAATTCATGGAGCATTGGGGGAGGGGGGAGTCTAAACCATAAAGCAAGCAAGCAAAAGCAATAGCAACATTTCTCCCTTTACCTTTAATTGCATTGCTATACCTGGTAAGAACAATTTTCGGGGGGGGGGGGTTATGGAAGATAAATGGTTATCTTGCTCATTTTATCCTTATGAGTAGTGTTCAACATTGCATTCTCAATAATTTAATTTTGGCTGTGGCATCTCATAAAATATGAGTGAACAGGCCACAAACTTTATAAAAAACATCATAGCCCTAACCCTTCTGAATTTAAACATACGGTTTTAAATTCATAACTGTAGATTCCCCTACCTGCTCTGTAGACAACAGATGTCTTAAAAATTGTGATGGCAACATTAATAAACAGGTCCTTACTCTGACATTTCTGACTGGATGTCATAATTAATTCTTTAATAGTAATGTTGTTTCCTTCCAGAACAACGGCTTCGACCCTGAAAACCATGAACAAAAGGAAATTCACAGAAAGGAATTTTCCATACTCCTCTTCATCCCTACAGATACCTGTGCTCCCCAGAAAGCTCATCCAGAGGGCCAGGGCACTCCTGGGGGACACACTAGGATAGGGCTAGTGAGGGAAAGAAAAACGTGCAAAATCAGGGTGGGCCACCTTCTTTGAAGGGAGTACACAGTTCTTAGGATCCAAGCCACGAGAAGCTAGCGGTATCTAATTTTGCAAGTCACATTGATAATGCTAAGCTTTATTGTCTTGAACAGGCACCCCCAAACTGCGGCCCTCCATATGTTTTGGCCTACAACTCCCATGATCCCTAGCTAACAGGACCAGTGGTTGGGGAAGATGGGAATTGTAGTCCAAAACATCTGGAGGGCCGAAGTTTGGGGATGCCTGGTCTTGATAAAGTTAAGACAGGCATAGGCAAACTCCGGCCCTCCAGATGTTTTGAGACTACAATTCCCATCATCCCTTACCACTGGTCCTGTTAGATAGGGGTGATGGGAATTGAAGTCCCAAACATCTGGAGGGCCGGAGTTTGCCTATCGCTGGATTAAGAGATGCATTATTACAAAATGCTTCTGAATGTCAAAGGAATTTAAACTCCTCCTCCTTACATCACTGCCTTATTCACAATATGACCCTCAAATATTGACAATCTAGCAACTTCTGCACAATGGAAAGAAAGCAATTCCAAGAATATTACTGAGAATGAACAGAAAAACTGCAATCACATTCTGATAAGTTCCACGTAGGATGCATTCACAAATGGGGTTTACTGTGTAACAAACTACTTTGTTAGTTTAATTGATTATAAAGCTTCCCTTTTCATTTTTTTAAACATTACTTTACTGTAAACCGCGCACTCCTGTTTCGTCACATCTTGACGATTATACCGTCAAGTTGCAGTAAATGTCATTCTTCCATGTCATTGCTATCCCTCTACATTCCAGCACTCTTCTAGACTCCTAAACGTTCTGTATCAGATATGAATATATTCCTATTGCCAAAAGTAGAAAATCAGATAGTTACTTCATATTTAGCTTTCTTGAAGCTAGACTTCAACGCTAGCTGTACATTTCCCCATGATGTCCTTTGGAATGGGCCACCAGGTACCATTTAGGTTTGTGCTGTTTACCTATTTTATCTCTTACTCAATAAAGCAGAGAGCTGGAACACTTCCACTGTTACACATTTCACACATCTCGGTGAGTAATTGCCCCAGTGTCATGGCTGAAAGAACGCCCTTTCAAAGCACTGCTTAAAACTCAAAACTTTGAACAGTGCTAACTGAAGCTGTTTCAGTGATTTCTCCCAGTTTATCCATGCACAGAGGAAATATGTTGTTCATACTTTCAACCCTCGTGAAGTAACATTGACATTCACTTGACAATACATTTTCTTGAAAGTAAAGAAAAACAACAGGTTTACCACACATATCAGCAGGGCCGGCTCTAGGGGTAGGCTGGGTGGTGTGGGGCGCCGGGTCGGCAGGGGGGCGCTGCATGATGAAACCGCGCTGCACCCGCCCACCAGTCGCGGGAAGAAACGGGGCGGGGGCGCCGGAGCGATCTGCGCACCACAGCGCCAGGGCGCCCGACCCGCTTAAGATGGCCCTGCCTATCAGCCAATCACCCATTCCCACCACCCTTCTGAGTAATACCCCTCCCCACCCTCTCACTATATATAAGGGTCTGGTGACTTCTTTTTCAGTGTATCTGAAGAAGTGTGCATGCACACGAAAGCTCATACCTATGACAAACTTAGTTGGTCTCTAAGGTGCTACTGGAAGGAATTTTTGATTTTGTTTTGACTATGAATATCTGTCAATTAAATTGGAACTAGGATTAACTGAGTAGCATTTGTTTTTTTTTAAAAAAAGGTGGGATTCAAACTTAGCACCACTGCTCACACTGCTAACCGAATCTGCCTACAACCTCAGCTGCCATACACCCCACCCCTAAACACCAAGACCTTGCCAGCTTCTCCATTAGACCGGGGTGGGGAATCTTTTTGACTTGCACCCAGAAGGCCAACTAAAATAGGCAGGTGGGGCAATGTCCTCCGCTGTCAAGAGTTGCAAAGGAGTGTCAACTCCACCTACCCCCAATGCCCTTGGCCAACCCCTCCACTGCCTCCCAGCCTTGCCAATCCTCCCCTCCCCTTAGACCTCACCAAACTTCCTCTCCATTCAATGGCCCCTGGTCACTGGACCTTCTCTCTCAAGGAGAAGAGAAGCAAAGGCGGGATGGTGGCATAGGTGAGTTGCAGAGAAACACTGATGACAGGCCAGAGCAGCTCCTCAGCAACTGTCCTGATGAAATGGCTTTCCTGCTGAGGTAGGGGAGAGTTCCTGAGGAGCTGCCCTGCCCTGTTGCAACTGTTCTTCCTTTTTTCTGTCTGCTTCACCTGCTGCTACAGTGGCCTGGCAGCTGTCAGAAGGCTAAGGTTATGCTGCAGTTTCACAGCACCATCTGTCAGCAGTGAAGCGAACTGCTGCATGACAACAGCCTGAGGTAAATATAGAATAGGACAGGCACGTCCAACAGGTAGATCGTGATCTACCGGTAAATCACTGGATGTCTGTGGTAGATCACTGGTAGGTCACTGGCTCCCCTCAAAGAAGCTCAACAACTTTGACTTTGACTCCCCTAAAAAAGCTCAACAACTTTGACCTGAACCCCTAAAAAATGGGCTTTCCTCCCTAAAAAAAAGCTCAACAACCTGAACCCCCCAAAATGGGGTAGATCACTGCCTCTTTTTAACTCTGTGAGTAGATTGCAGTCTCTTGGGAGTTGGCCACCCCTGGAATAGGAGAAAAGAGCTTCTGTTCACAGAAGGACGTCTAATCCATTACAGTCATACCTCGGTTTAAGTACGCTTCGGTTTGCGTACTTTCAGTTTAAGTACTCCGTAGACCTGTCTGGAACGGATTAATCCACTTTCCATTACTTTCAATGGGAAAGTTCGCTTCAGGTTAAGTACGCTTCAGGTTAAGTACAGACGTCCGGAACCAATTACACTCATACTTCGGATTAAGTACGCTTCAGGTTGAGTACTCCGCAGACCCGTCTGGAACAGATAAATCCACTTTCCATTACTTTCAATGGGAAAGTTCGCTTCAGGTTTAGTACGCTTCAGTTTAAGTACTCCATGGACCGCCTGGAATGGATTAATCCACTTTCCATTACTTTCAATGGGAAAGTTCACTTCAGGTTAAGTACGCTTCAGGTTAAGTACAAACTTCCGGAACCAATTGTGTACTTAAACCGAGGTACCACTGTATTTTTAATAGTGCCAAAAAAAAATTATGTCAGCTGAGATCTTAGCAGAGGCATTCCCCCTGTGTCTTTGAAGATATGCCTGTTGCAACACATGCCTGATTATCTTCTAGAAAAAAACCATCCTTTTAAAGGCCTATTGTTTTATGTGCAAATTTACCCTGAGCTAATCTATTAATTAATTGACTAAAACTCATATACCGTATTGCCCTGAATATAAGCCTCACTTCCCCCCCCAACTTCTGACTATGAAAAGCTAAAGTTAAATTCACGACCTTACAAAAATTGGCTTTTACGATATCGCTGCTGAAACAGACATATGGTAAAACAGAACGGGTGTGAGTGCCTGCGGAATTTGAAGGGATCAGCTTATATTCAAATATTGTCTTTTTTTTACTCCCCCCCCCTTGAATTTTAAAGGTGTGTCTTATACGGGGCCAATGCGATAATTATTTGACTAAGGTTTATTTAACTAGGTGACAATGTTAGCAATGAGAGAAGAGAAATTTGAGCTATTGATAACTAAACGTATAAGCAATTTAAGTGCAAGGCATAAATCTACAATCTAATACTGAATTGCATACACCTAAATTCCATTTGTTGCAATATGTGTACACAAACCTGTATTCAGGCACCATAAATATTGCAGCATGGAGTCAAAACTCATTATTTTGGGGGGTGGGAGTGAGGAGGAAGAAAAACATATTTAATTTGGTTTCATGTTTTCTTATATTTCAACAGCTTGCATGGTTAATGTTAAGTCCGTTTCAACATTTCCTAAGCTCACACAACATTTCATAATTTCAATATGTTGCATCATCATGCTGCTCAGCACTATGTAACACCCATGATGAATTCACTGACCTGACAAAACATTTATTCCCTAATGAAAATGCAGCACAATATATGGATGGGACTTTCCTATTACCTTAAAGGAGAAAAGCAGAATAATAATTTTGAAGTGCTTTGGAACTAAACAACAACAAAGCAACCTCACTGTGCATTAAAATCCCACCTGTATTAACTGCATCGATTGTATTTCTTAAAAGTGTGCATGCACACGAAAGCTCAAACCAATGACAAACTTAGTTGGTCTCTAATGTGCTACTGGAAGGAATTTTTTTATTTTGTTTCGACTACGGCAGACCAACATGGCTACCTACCTGTAATTAAAGGGGTATGATACTGCTTTGAATTTATAGTTTATTGAAGCACTGCTCTCCAGCCATGTCACCCAAAAACGTACCCTCTGAACACATTCAGTACTGGATAGAACAAAATATCAAGGCTAGAGCGACCCATCCCCATTCACTTTCTTTCCCCCCTATCCCGTTACCCTGGTCACTCTGCTGTTATTGGAACCACTGTTATTTGTAACGCATTCTTTCAAAAGAAGAGGATTGTAAAGCTCATTTATAAAAAAAATCTGGGGTTGCAAAGTGTTGCCACCAAAGATCTTTTAGTAAAAGTGATCATCAGCTGGTATAAACTGGCATTGACCCATCTGTTAACTTGCAGAGCTTGTCAAGTAGCAGATCAGTCCTAATACAATTAATAATATTCTAATTGCATTTGTACTGTTGAGAGAGTGGAATGTGTTGTGACGTGGGGTTTGTGATTTCAGCTCTCTTGACATAATATGCTGGAGGCAGTTCTCTAGTAACAGCTCTTTATTAAAGTGAACAAGACTGACTGTGAAGGCAGGAAGGCTACATTTATAGGGACAGGGGACTAGCTAGGAAGGGATACATTTTGGAGGGAACAATATCAAGCAATCACAGTGCTGCCTTTTGGAGGGAACCAATAAGACAGAGGATCCAAATACAGCAGCTTAAATGAACCAATAGTAGCTGTACCCTCTGGAACCAAAAGGCAGTTACTTTATCCTAATGCAAATACAGACAATAATAATACAGATATAAAATCCTTTGACTCAATACACAACACCCCTCCCCCCCTAGTGAGCACAGCAGACGTAATCCCTCAGGTACTGTGGGGTCCTACAACTTCTACTTGATCTCCTGACAACAGGTGTTGCAGGTTCTGGATTGGGTGTTACCTGTGGTGGAGGGGCTGCTATAGGGGTTTCGTCAGGAACAGATGGAGTCCCAGACATCTCAGGGTCCCCTACCTGTACCTCGTCATCCTGAGGACTAGCAGACCCTGGTTCATTTGCTGAAGCCCCTGGTGACTGCACCTCTGGGCCATCTTCACTCTGGTCTCGCAGCTGTGCGTCATTAGCCAGGGATGAATTATCTGACTCCTCCCTGCTGAGTGCCCGGCGCCTCAGCTGATCTATATGTCTCTTCCAAACTTGCCCATTTTCCAAGGTCACATAATAGGACACAGGTCCACTAGCCCGGGTGATCACACCGGCCACCCACCGCGGACCTCGTGAATAGTTCCTCACCCAGACCAGATCTTCAGGGGCGAGATACCTTGTTGTGTCAGTCTCAGCCTGGGGGGTTGCTCTTGAATTACGGTTTGGCATTTTATCTGGGTGGACATAATCCAGCACCGTTACCAGTCTTCTACCTAAGAGCAGCTCGGCTGGCGACTTGCCCGTCGCAGTACACGGCGTTGCATGCTGCAAAAATAACATTCGTGCAATGCGAGCCGACCAGTTACCCTCCATTAAGCGCGTAATAGATTCTTTGGCTGTTCTTACCATGCGCTCAGCCTGCCCATTGGAGGATGGGTGAAAGGGCGCGGATGTGACCCCTCTTATGAAGTTATCAGCCAAGAATGCCCTGAATTCTTGGGATACAAAAGCTGCCCCATTATCTGATACAATGGTCTCAGGTAACCCGTGGGTTGCAAACAGCTGCCTCAACACCTTGATTACAGCAGCTGATGCCATGCTAGGGACCATCGCAACTTCTAACCATTTGGAATATGCATCAACGATAACCAAAAAGACCTTCCCTTGGAATGGCCCAGCAAAATCTATGTGCAGCCGGCTCCAGGGAGTCCTGGACTGCTCCCACCAGTGGACTGGTGCTCTGGCCACTTCTGGCCGCACCTCTTGGCATGCCTTGCATGTTCGTACCCATTGTTCTATGTTCTGGTCCATTCCAGGCCACCACACATAACATCGGGCTAGCGACTTCATCCTGACCATTCCCGGGTGTCCCATGTGAAGCGTCTCAAGAACCCTGTTTCTCAGTGGTGCTGGGATGATCACTCTATCTCCCCATAGGAGACAACCCTTATGCATGGACAATTCGTGCTGCCTTGTCGCATAAGGCCTGAATTTTTCTTCATGCGGACCACCTGGCCACCCCCTCCCCACCCAAGTGAGCACACGGGAGAGAACAGCATCTTTCCTCGTTTTCTCAGCTATATCAGTAGCTGTTACAGGAGCCCCCGGAAGTGTTTCTAGCATCATAATGTGCTCCGCTGGAGCAGGATCCTCATTGCTCCCGCCAGGAAGGGGCAATCGACTCAGCGCATCAGCGTGGCACAACTGTTTCCCCGGCACATGGGTCAAGGTGTACTGGAACCCATTCAGGAATATTGACCAACGCAACATTCTGGGGGAGAGAATTTGTGGCGTTTGTTTGTTTGGGTTGAACAACCCTAACAGTGGTTTGTGGTCCGTTTCAATGGAGAAATGGCGACCGTACAAATAATCATAGAACCTTTTGATTCCTGACACAATTGCTAGTGCCTCTTTATCAATTTGAGCATAGTTGCGCTCCGTGGGTGACAACGTACGGGAATAGAAAGAGATGGGCTTTTCCGACCCATCCGGTTCCCTATGACTCAGCACAGCCCCCAGGCCGTATTGAGAGGCATCACATGCCAGGACCAGCGGTTTCGACTCATCATAATGAGCAAGGACGCTCCTGCTACTCAGCATTTCTCGCAAGGAGTCAAAAGCCTTCTGCTGCCCCCGCCCCCATCGCCACACATTTTTTTTCTGCAAAAGTCTATGTAATGGTTCAGCTACCGAAGCTTTCTGGGGTAAGAACGAATGATAAAAGTTAATAAGTCCCAGGAATGACTGCAACTCCGTCTTGTTCTGTGGTTGTGGTGCCTCGATGATGGCCTTAATCTTAGCATCTGTGGGGTGGATGCCTGATGCATCAATTTTAAACCCCAAGAAATCCACAGTTGGCACCCCAAAACTGCATTTTTCTTTTTTCAGTTGCAACCCCACCTCCTTGAACTTGAGCAACACTGCACGGACACGCGCAACCAGTTCCTGTGGGTCTTTTCCAGCAATCAAAACGTCATCAAAAAATGGCAAGACCCCCGGCAGACCTCTTAACAGGCGTTCCATGAGCCCTTGAAAAATCCCTGGGGCCACACAAACTCCGAACTGTAATCTGTTAACTCTGAACGCCCCTTTATGTGTGACAATAGTCTGTGCTTCCGCTGATTGTGGGGTTACTGGCAGCTGTTGGTAAGCTTGTGCCAGGTCAATTTTGGCGAACACCTTGCCCCCAGCCAGTTTAGCCAACAGATGTGATATGACTGGAATGGGGTATGAGTTTCCCCTGAGTGCCTTATTGATAGTACATTTGTAATCTGCACATATCCTGACTTCCCCATTTGCTTTAAGGGGCGTGACGATTGGAGTCTCCCACTTAGCAGAGTCCACGGGTGAGAGAACTCCCTGCTTGACCAATTTATCCAGCTCTGCCTCGATCTTGGGTTGCAGTGCAAATGGCACTCGCCTTGGTTTGAGTCGGATTGGGGCCACCCCGGGATCCAACTCGAAGTCAACTGGGGGCCCTTTATAACAACCCAGTTTTCCATTAAAGAGACCAGCAAATTCCTTGCATAATGCCTCGCTCATCTCAGGGCAGGTTTGGATTGAATTTAGCCCTGAGATACTCAGTCCCAGGGCGGGGAACCAGTCAGTGCCCAGGAGACTGGGGCGACTGCCCTTCGCAATCACCAGTTTGAGTACAGCCTGTTTGTCCCGGAACTGTACTCTCACGGCACACATTCCCATAACATGGATGCGGCCTGCTGAGTACGACTGCAAGGTTGCCGGGAAGGGCTCCAGAGGGGGCAACTTACCCCTGGGGAAGAATGTCTTCGCGGTCTGGTCCGACACGATGGTGAATGCAGATCCGGAGTCCACCTCCATGTCGCACTGCTGACCCTCAATCTTCACCTTGACGTGTGCCTTGCCTTGCGCTGGAAACTGCACGGCCCTCCCGTTGATCTCTGTTACGTAGTAGCAGTCCTTTAGAAAACGAGGTGCTGTGGGCGGTCTGCGATGCTCCAGTCTAGGTGCTCCTGTCGCTCCCGACACCGCCGATCTACAGACCCTGGCGATGTGACCCGTCTTTCCGCACGTCCGGCACATAGCATCCCTGAAACGACAACTCTTCCGCTCATGGTTTCCGCCACAACCTGGGCAACTGCCTCGGCGATCTTTGTGCGCTGTGCAGGCCTGACGCACCAACTCGACCCCACGGACTGGGCTCTGGCTCGGAGTAGCCTCTAGCTCGTCCATGGCATGCGCAACTTCTATCTGTGGCTTAGTGGCCTTGCGACTGGCATCAAGCTCCTCTCTTTCATAATTCTCCGTGGCGGTGGCCTCCTTCAAGGCTGAAGCAAGGGTAACCTCTTCTTTAGCCACGATGCATCTTCTGGCTTTCTTGCTGCTCAGACCACCAATAAACCGATCCAGGAGAGTCTCTTCCAGATTTTGGAAGCCGCAGTGCTGAGCGAGCTTCCGGAGTTCAGCCAGAAATGTGGATACAGACTCCCCAGCACGCTGCTGCCTCTTATGGAACTCCATCCGCCGGGCCATCTTTGTCTCAGTAGGCGCCAAGTGGCTTGTTAGGCAGGCAAGAATATCTGTGAGAGATGTCTCACTCAGCTTCGCTGGAGCAAGTAATGCCTTGGCCAGCTTGAAGGTCTCGGGCCCACAGTAGCTCAGGAATGTGGCCCTTCTTTTGCTGGCATCGGTGATCCCTTGAGCCACTGCAAAGAACTCGAAGCGTTCGACGTAGTCTTCCCACGTGTGGGGCTCTGATGGCTGGAAGGGCTCCAATACCCTTGGACTCTCCATTGTCCTAGCGGGCAGGGTCGTCTTCTCAGCTGGCCAGTGAGTCTTGTTCTACGCTGCAATCCGGACTCTGAGGCAGGGCTGTGTTTAACCGCTCCTCAGCATTCCGGATCCCACCTTCGTCGCCAGTTGTTGTGACGTGGGGTTTGTGATTTCAGCTCTCTTGACATAATATGCTGGAGGCAGTTCTCTAGTAACAGCTCTTTATTAAAGTGAACAAGACTGACTGTGAAGGCAGGAAGGCTACATTTATAGGGACAGGGGACTAGCTAGGAAGGGATACATTTTGGAGGGAACAATATCAAGCAATCACAGTGCTGCCTTTTGGAGGGAACCAATAAGACAGAGGATCCAAATACAGCAGCTTAAATGAACCAATAGTAGCTGTACCCTCTGGAACCAAAAGGCAGTTACTTTATCCTAATGCAAATACAGACAATAATAATACAGATATAAAATCCTTTGACTCAATACACAACAGAATGATTACCAGCTAATTACCCTTACAATAAGATGGGTAGCAAAAGGATCTCCTTCAGGAAAGATGGGTACTTATCTCACAGTCCTCATGTCATGCCGGCCTGGAGTGGGAGCAGAGGCACTGTTCTGGTGTTACTAAGCCATCACTTGGAATACATTTACACTTAATATTTCCTCCTGCAACACTTAAACAAGAGCAACAACAAGAGTTCAGCCACCAAGCTCAATTTACACTGTGCAGCTTTTAGCTTCAAAAATAGAAAGACATTTTCCTACCGCAAGAAAACCACAAGAACTAGAAATTGCTGGCTTCCTTTCTCTCATGCTGGATTTATCCTACCACTTTCTTCCTAATGTGAATAACATTTCAATTACACACAATGACACCCCTATGAATATAGAGGGGTGTACCAGGTTGGGCTTAGAAGATTTCTGAACTTGTTCTCTTCATTTTGTCAGATCAACTCCCTGAGAATTAATTACCAAAAATCTAAAAATATGAATTTTTTCTAAAAGGTGTCAAATTGAGACTAGACAATCATCCCATTGACCTGATAAAATCTTTCAAATACCTAGGGATACTTTACCAGCCAAATTTAAACTGGACAACACAGAGACATCAAATGATTATTCAAGCAAAATGCACTACATCAGCAATTCTCCATTTTTTCTTCCTCAAAGGCAACCAGATGGTCCTTGCTGCAATAAATATATTTAATGCCAAGGTCCTTCCTCAGCTATTGTACAGTATTTCAATTTGGATGCAAGCATTCAGTAGAAAAGCTGAACAAATCCAAGTGACCTTTCTTCATAAGTTCCTTGGTGCGCCTAAATGCATAAGTTATTTAACCTTATGTGCTGGAACTAGTCAACATCTGATGGAAATCAAAGCATGGCTCTCTAAAATCAAGGCCTGGCTGAAAGTCCACTTTAGAACAACATCTTATTAATCTCTATGCTTGAAGACCGCATCTCATCCAGATGGTATAGAGCAATACAAGACAAAATCCGTAGTTTGGGCATTGCTCTCGAGAGCCTTGAAGCATGTGATAAAAATCACATATTCCAATTAATCAAGCAGCGGCTCTACGACCACGAAAGACAGTGCTTGTTACCTCACACTCCGAGACCTTGTTCTCCAGAGGCCTTAGGTATTACAACACCTATGGAACCTGTGGCAAATACCTAAAGGATTTACTACTCCCTTCCCATCGAAGAGCCTTTATGCTCGTGAGATTAAATGCTTTCCCTTCTGCAGTGACTAAAGGCAGATTCGCACACACTCCATATCAAGCCCATTTATGTGCCTACAACCAAGAAGTACCAGATTCAATTGACCACATTCTCTTAGATTGCCCTTTACATAGCAGACCTCGCCAACTGATGCTGAGTAAACTGTTGGCTCTCCGGCCCACAACTCCGAGAAGAAATCAAATGAGGTTTCTCCTGGCAGATCGGGACAAAGATGCCACTGCTCTAGTAGCTTCCTTTTTAGCCACAATTTTACATGAAAGGATTTCCAATGAACCATCCCTTCGGGAAATAGACTGGGAGTAGCAGAATATCTAACACATGACCACAGTGTGATCCTATAACCCTTGGCAGCTTCACCCTTGTCCTTTTAATTATCCCAGTGATTTGAAACATTTTATATTGTGATGCCTATAAAGATATGATTTGATTTGATATAGACGGGTGTAAGTCTGCTACAAAATAAAAACAAACATATAGGAGAATCTTGGGGCACCTTAAAGAATAAAATACATTGCAGAATAACCTTTGGTGCACACTTATCCCACAATTAATCTGACTTTTTGACAATAATTTCTGCTGCTTTTCTTATGAACCAAGGTTATCTGGGGGATCAAGGAGGCTGAATCTGATACTGCAGCTTTTGCTTTTCTTTAAAATAAAATAAGTGGGAGTACTGTCAATGATATTAACAGCAGTATATCATTTACGCAACACTTTTCCTGACTATTTGCTATGTTTTAAGTGCAGCCTCTCAGTAACCCTAACCCTAACCCTGTAGGGGGTGCTAATATTATTATTATCACCACCACATTGCAAATACCATGAGTGGCTCAAGGACCATGGCTTGTCGAGGGCTATTTGCTTAACCACAAAGCTACACTAGATACAAAACCTGTGATCCTGTGCAAGGCTATGTGGTGGAGAGAAATATTGTCTACCCCATGACTTGCCAAATGTTCAACTTGTTGAGAGGGTTGCCTTTTTTTTTTAGGGGAGTGGGATCAGTTTATATTGTAATAATTTAGCTGCTGATTTTGATCTTGTGCTCATGAGAGCCTTGAACTGAAATATTTCAATGCGTACTTTTTGTCATTTACACACACAAATCCACCTCCCCAAATAATGCATAAGCTTACCCTGTGTTTCAGGGACAGGGTATGGTGGAATAGGATTTAGTATCCATCTGCTGTGGTCTGCAGCAGGGACTTCCGCAGAAGGAGCAGCCTCTTTTGGAGCTACTGACAGTGGCGTTTTGTAAGCAAGGTGCATGGCAGGGCAGAGCCCCCAAGGATTCCTGGCATCTTCACCTACCCTATTTGCTAGAAAGGGCCCTTCTACTGTGCCAGGCTAGCATTGGTGCCCCCTTCCTTCCACTCTAACAGGAAGCAGACTACATACTGTCAGATGTAGCAGTGGCTCACCACTCTGACTGATCCCAAGACACAGTTAGGGACAGAGTCTGCCCATGATGAAATAGTAAAGAATGACAAAAGTAAAAGTATTATTGTGCAAATGCACTACAAATGCACAATGTGTTATTGGTTGAAACCTGACAGTTGAATTCAGACTCCACATAGGCATTAGCAAGTTAAATACTGTAGTTTATCTACAAAGTTAAAGATAGCTGCCCACTGCTGGTCTTAGCATAAGCAAGGTTTTTCCTAGGCCAAGTGTACTGGGGATGCAGTATGCTTTAGGGAACAGTGTACAGATAATTCACAGCAGAATAGGCCACACACACTACTACAACAAAAAACTTATCTGCTCTTCATCTGGATTCCCTAGAAATTTCCTGGAACTCATGAAAGAGGCTCATATAAAAATATATAAACGCTTGCTCAGTTGTTCTAGAAATGCTTACTTGCTGATAGCTTAATAACAGGAGTCTATCTCTTATGAATCTCTGAGGACATTTATTTTAGAAACCACATTTCCCTATTCAGATGTGTTTATGTGAACAGAAAGCAAACTATCGGCGAATCTTTAACATCAACAGCGTAATTACACTGGAATAATCCAGCAGGGGAAGTAAAATACAAAACCAAGCAATTTTCGCCTAAAACTGAAAACCTGAAATGTTAGATGTGTGACTATTCTGATCACTTGGCAAATATTAGTGAATAAATATATTCAAAGGTGTGAGTTAGAAGTAAATGCCGGGAAATAGTAGAATAATTTGAAAAGCGAAAGATTAGTGTACAAAGAGAGTCATGAGATAGGGAGAAATATGTTTTAGGAGGAGGAAATTTTGATATATGTTGTTTCCTATGTTGTAGCTTAGGTACCTCAGAACAGGAACAATCATATTTCCCCTATATTCTCTAATCACTATTACAGATGGGGGCAGGATTCACTTAATGAGCTTCATCATGCCTCACTAAATGAGCGGAAGCCCTTTGCAAGAGGGCTTCCCCTCTATTCCCCTCCTGTACCCCCTGAAAGTTGTTTTGGCCGGGGGGGGGTCAGGAGAACCCCCAGAACAGCATGTCAGGGGGAGAAGACTGGCAAGCTGAAATGCTTGTACAGATGGTTCATTCATCACAGCATGACATTGAATTCCACTGGAAGCTTTTCATTTAACATCATCCTAAGGATTTCTTTCCCGGTGAAATTTGAAAATAATGTAGTCTCTGCTGCAATATTAAACTTAAAGTTGAACATTTATCTTCTAGGGGGTCAGGTCGTTTGTCCACACAATCCAGTATTTTCAATTCTGACCTTGAGTGGTTCCCAAGGAGAGTGCTGCTGCACTCATATTTCACTTACAGACTTCTGTAGGTAACTTGTTGACCATTGTGGGAACATAATGCTGTACAGTGGTACCTCGGTTTAAGAACAGCCCTGTTTACGAACTATTTGGTATACGAACTCTGCAAAACCGGAAGTAGTGTTCTGGTTAGTGAACTTTACCTCGGTCTACAAATGGAAGCCGAATGGTGGAAGGGCAAATTCCTATTTGAATTCATCTTATCATTACATAAATAAAACCTTTTGAAGACTTACTTGAAATTCATCTTCCTCCTGATTCCAAAGTTTACTGCAAAACTTTCGGCAAGATTTCACAGCCATTTTGAGTTTTCCAAATCACTGTGGTTTAAGAAGCTTCTGTTATACCTGGGAAGGTATGCAAAGCAGGGGCCTGACTGCACAGGCATGCCAGAGTTCCCCATAGTCCTTGGCTTTGCTTCTCCCCTAAATCTCTTCTTCCCTTCTGGAGTTACAAATCTTTTTCCTATTCCAGAGTTCACAAACTCCCAATTGGTTTGTGATTTTGCACCACTCCTTCTCCAAATCTGAAACATAACAATGGCTCTACTCTCCTAAACCTCTTCTTGCTTCCTCAACAAGAACTTCCACCCTGCATCTCACCTGAAGCCTGAAACTGCACCAGTTGGCCGTTTCATTTTACCCGACAACTCCTTCATTCTCTCTTTCTTGGAAACTCTTATTATTTATTTTTAAATTTGAATAACAAATATAATTTCTAGAAAGGTCTCCCATGAATATGTTATGTGGGTGTGCCTCTCTTTATGGCTCATAGCTACCGGTACCTGTCATGTTCCACATTGCAAAAGCCTCCACACGGAGCAACTTCAAGGAGCCCCTGTGTGCTTGCTGATGATGTTTCATCAAGTTAGTTTAGCAGTATTTTCCATTAGACATTTTTGTAATGTTGATATAGATCTTTTGAACCCTGCTTTAACATAATGACACAATTTCACATCATCTTTTAGGCAACAATGGAAACCAATGTTTCGTTATGCTCTTAACTATAATTGTTTTTGTAGAAAATCCTCTTTGAAACATGATCATTTTGTTTGTCTATTCATATTGCCATCTGCCACTCAGCAAACATTGACTTTTTTGACTGTTGCTAATGCAACTTCCTTGTTAACTTCATTTTCTCAGCAGCGGCATCAATGAAATTGGCTCCAATTACGGAACAGATTTTGATAAACATCCCACATCCCCAGAAGACAATGAACCATTTTACACTGTGTGAAGTGATTGGTTCATTTGAGTGAGAGACCTGGATATTGTTTTATTTAAGTAGTTCTATTTAGGATGTCAAAGGCATTAATGTTAGGCATGTGAATTAGTCTAATTCTTTTGTCCCATCAATCATAAAATACCCTTTTATGAACTAAAGAAAAAGCCAATCTTTAACAAAACAATACCACTTCCTCTTAAAGAAAAAAAATCACATAAAAAGGAACCTTCATACATAAGTAGAGTCATGGAGACACAGTACATAAAATACAATGTATTATGAAAGAGCTAAAAACAGCTATGGGGGCAGGAAAGTTAAGTTTTTTTTTTATTTTATTCTACAAAAGCTGAGGCTGCTCAAAAGACTCTTGGACTGGGATGTTATTGGGTTGTTGTTGTTGTTGTTGTTGGTTTTGCGGACCTTTATTTTAAATCTATGTGGAATTTATGTGGAAATTGTTCCATTTGGTTGGGTATTTTTAAATGCTTTATTTATTGTTTCTGGCTGCTTTTGTTATGTTATAGTTATGTATTTTTTCCATTGTTTGAACTGTGGAAAGATGTCATACAGATAAAATTATGTATGTATGTATGTATGTATGTATGTATGTATGTATGTATGTATGTATGTTTATGCTAGCTGGGGCTGATGAAAGTTGCAGTTCAACAACACCTGGAGGACCACAGGTCTTAAAGACTCTGTTTGGAAAAGAGAGAAAAGGTGCAGTCATCTGCTCCTTTCCACGGAGGACTGACTCTATTGTGTGATTAGCTGGTTCAGAACAACTATTCTCACACTTAGATGTAGGCATTGAAAGATATTTGCTTCTGGTTTTCATTTTCATAAAGAAGCGATTGTTGTAACTATTATTAAACAAAACAGATATGAGAAATCTTTCGTTACCACCCAATAAAGCCAAAAAATGCATCAATGCTAATTATTATTATTTTATTATTTATACCCCACCCATCTGTCTGGGTTTCCCCAGCCACTCTGGGCAGCTTACGGCATATCTAAAAACAAAATAAAAACATCAAGCGTTAAAAACCTGCCGATACAGGGCTGCCTTCAGATGTATTCTAAAAGTTGTGTAATTCTTTATCTCCTTGACATCTGAAGTGTCCAGTGTCCAGGCTGAACGATGGGGATGGAGATGCTCCTTCAGGTATAATGGGCTGAGGCCGTTTAGGGGTTTGAAGGTCAGCACCAACACTTTGAATTGTGCTCAGAAATGTCCTGGCAGCCACTCCCAGTCACCAGTCAAGTAAGAGGTGATATGATAAAGATTTATAAAAATTTGCAAGGCATGGAGAGTGTGGATAGCGAGAATATTATCTCCCTCACTCATAACACTAGAAATCATGGACATCCAGTGAAGCTGATTATTTGAAGGTTCAGGACAGCTAAAAGAAAGTACTTCATGCAGTGCATAGCTAAACTATGGAACACACTGCTGCAGGAGACAATCATGGCCACCAAGTTGTATGGCTTTAAAAGAAGATAAGAAAAAGTTCATGGGAAACAGGGCTATCAATGGCTACTATCCATTACGGCTATTCTCTGCATCTATGGTTGAAGGCAGTATGCTTCTGAATACCAGTTTCTTCAAACTGCAGGAGTCGTCCTCTTCCGCTCAGGTCCTACTTGCACATTTCCCATATGCATCTGGTTGGCCAGTGTAGGAACAGGATGCTGGACTAGAAAAGCCAATCGTTTGATCCTGCAGGCTCTTATTATAAAGGTGGCAGATTTGCCATGATTCATTGTTAGCATGTGGATCTAGTTAAGAGATCACTGACAGTGCATATTTATTCCTTTTTAAATCCCATTCATCACAGTGGGGCTTACATGCAGTTTGCTGGCATGCAGAACCGCTGCACTCATTTGCAAGACAAGGGCGTTTATACTGATGACATTTATACTACTCACCGCCAGAATGTGGAGGTGGTCCACACAGCAGAACCATCCCTTGTCCTTGTCGTACTGACACTGTACTTCTTGTCCTGGTTTTGAAATTTTCAAGATCTATTGGGAATAGGTAAATAAACACATAATGTTATGGCACACATGTTATGGCACTCACTACCCAAATGAGAAGGGATAGGATATTGAACCTTTAGATTCACTAGAAGAATTTAAAGCGGTGGAATGCAGGAGAACAGCTGATGGTCAATAAGGCCTACCCCCCCCCCCGAATTTTATTGCCTCAAGGGAGTGAGTAGTGTTCAGGGTGCAACTGGTTACCTCCATATTTTGCACACTCAGGATACATCTGTGTGAAGCATTTTTCTTGGGGGCAGGGCCTTTTCTTGCAGGGGCCTTATAAGCTATCTAATCCACCTGCCTTTCTGCTCAGTGCAGGAAATCCAGAGCTAGAGCATCTCCAAGAGATGTCTTGAAGACTTTCAGAAGGAGACTACCAACCATCTACATAACTGGTTTCATTGTTGAACCATCTAACCGCTAGGAAGTTTCTCCTAATGCTTAACTGAAATCTATTCTCCTGCAGCTTGGTTCCATTTTCTCCTGTCCTGTCTTCAGAAGGTAACAAAACACCATGTGTTAGCCCTTCAGGTACAGTATTTGAAAAATGCTCTCTAGTTCCCCTCTCATTTTTCTCTTCTCATGATGATGATGATTAACATGTATTAAAAAGTTACAATACAGCTTTGTCCACTGCCATATTATAGAATTAACACTCCAATCCTCAATTCCACATCACTGTCATGTTGGCTCATTGAATACCCTCTATAGAAGCTCAACTACTGATCCGGTTTTCTCTTCTCTAAACCTAATCCAGTTTATCTACTTTGTTCTTAAAAGTGTGTTACCCAACACAGTAGGCAGTGCTTCAGATGAATTCTGACTAATATTAAATAAAGTGGGGTTTTTAATTGTCAAGTGGTGTGTGCACATGACAGATTTAGTAGTAAGTAGTACATTTCTGAGTCAATTCAATGTGAGTCACGGGCAGGCCTTATAGTGGGGATTTGCCCCTTCTTTCCCAAGTGTCCTTCTTCATCCCACCTGAATTTAAAAAGCATATTGAATGGAGCACAATGAGCTCTTAGAGAATGCACGAAAAGAACAAAGGATGAAAATATTCACTGCACACATATGCTTGTGTAAACACACATAAGATGTTCACTTAACCATAGGTAGCAACTTTAGCATACTTCAGTTACACTGAGATTCTTGAACTCGAAAGTCTGTGCTCCATTTCTCAGAAACCCAGTTCACGCGCAGTTTCACGAATCAGTTCACTCTGAGTTTAACTGCTTTCATGAATTGCCTATCCTACGACGGGTGATGGGTAGCTGATGGGTGGTTTTGTGTGTACTGCAAAAATGGAAGAGTCCGCTCATGGACACTAAATACAACATTACAGTAATCATGTGATCAAATGCACAGAAGAGGTGGCCAAGATTAACTTTCTCATCACAATAGTGTCTCAAGTCACTGGAATGACAAGAATTGAAAGATGGGGAGGACTCATGTTGGTGCCTCATTGTAAGTTAGACATGGGTATATTGAGGTTCATGAGCTATGGCAACTAAAATCCCCTTTTGTTTTGCATTTATCATCCCAACATTAAGTTGTGATAACAACCATATGAAGGAAAACTGCAAAATGGCAAATTCCGTCCCAACACTAAGCACTCTGAAACCTTCTTCTTCTCTGCCTTGTGTATTACACTTAAGCTTATTAATTGCCAAGGTTACTATTGGTGACCCAGCCAATGGCACCAGTTATTGATCAGCAACTTCAGCTGCCAAGGGAATTCAAGGCAAATGCTCCAGCAGCACTGAATCAACTCAGGGGCTTTTTTTATCTTACATAGTTGTTTGTTTTTATATTCCCAGATTTTTATTTTTATTTATTTTGGGGGAGGGGGCTTTTATAGCACCTGAGTCTTCATTTGCTGATCTCAAAATTGTTGTTCAGCACAGCATAAAACTAAGAAAATACACAGGAGATAAATGTATTGAACAGCTGGAAAGTAATTATATTGCTATAAAGGTGATAAATTAAACTTTGATTTTTATCCCACTTTGATTTCCCCCCCATTCCTGTTAGAGCACAGTTGCACCGGCAGTACTGCTTAGGTGTGCTTCCCACAACCCTGAATGTATTTCCCCCCTCCAATTAGGACAAGCTTTTCTTTAGAAATCTGGGTGAAATTATACTGGCAGTAGAATTCTTAACATAAGTTATGGCTACAACCCTATACCCTTTTCTTTGGAGTAAGAGCCATACAACTCCATTGCAGTTACTTCTGAGTAGACATGTATACAGTTCTGCCCTTAAAGTTTGAAGCTGAAACAAGGAATTGGGGAAGGGAGAGAGCTTTTTTGGGGGGGGGAGGCAAAATCTAAAAAAAGGAAGAAGTTTTAAAATTAATTTTAAGGAAAATAGCCAAATAATCAACTCTTCCGATTTGGGCTGTCATTCTCCCAGGTTTTTCCAGACATTTTAGCCGCTTTTCGAAAATTCCACCTGGATGCCATTTTCAACAGATGAATCTTGGCTATGTCTGGGAAATTCCGGACACATGGCAGCCCTAGTATCTTTGAATAAAGAAATTTTACAAAGTTGTCAGAGCAGGACGAACACAGGATGAGACAGAGAGAGACTAACTATATGGAGAAATGATCTACTATATCAGAAAAGCTCTAAGAACTTGGGACACAAACACCTGAAATAAAATAACTGTAATTAATGGGGGGAAACAACATGAAATATTTCATGAAATTCCAGAATTAGCTAAAGGGACCTGTCTTATTAAAGGTGAGTGCTAGCAGTCTGGATATTTTCAAAAAAGTTGACAGATCAATGGGGACTAGTTCTATAACTGACTATTAGCCATGGCTGCTTTACTGGGGGGGAAAAAATCCATATTTATAGTACACCTGTGATTATAAAATACTTTTGAAAATTTGAGCTTCCCAGATGAAAGTGCTAGGACTTGGCGGATCTTCATTTTGATCCAGGATGTGGGCCACTCTTTACTTCCACCCCACCCTCCAGTCATTTAAAAAATGACAATAAAATGGCCCTATTCCTGTAACTGGAATATGGAACAACTGATTGGTTCAAAATTGGGAAAGGAGTATGACAAGGTTGTATATTGTCTCCCTGCTTATTTAACTTATATGCAGAATTCATCATGCGAAAGGCTGGACTAGATGAATCCCAAGCCGGAATTAAGATTGCCGGAAGAAATATCAACAACCTCAGATATGCAGATGACACAACCTTGATGGCAGAAAGTGAGGAGGAATTAAAGAAGCTTTTAATGAGGGTGAAAGAGGAGAGCGCTAAATATGGTCTGAAGCTCAACATCAAAAAAACCAAGATCATGGCCACTGGTCCCATCACCTCCTGGCAAATAGAAGGGGAAGAAATGGAGGCAGTGAGAGATTTTACTTTCTTGGGCTCCTTGATCACTGCAGATGGTGACAGCAGTCACGAAATTAAAAGACGCCTGCTTCTTGGGAGAAAAGCAATGACAAACCTAGACAGCATCTTAAAAAGCAGAGACATCACCTTGCTGACAAAGGTCCGTATAGTTAAAGCTATGGTTTTCCCAGTAGTGATGTGTGGAAGTGAGAGCTGGACCATAAAGAAGGCTGATCGCCGAAGAATTGATGCTTTTGAATTATGGTGCTGGAGGAGACTCTTGAGAGTCCCATGGACTGCAAGAAGATCAAACCTATCCATTCTGAAGGAAATCAGCCCTGAGTGCTCACTGAAAGGACAGATCGTGAAGCTGAGGCTCCAATACTTTGGCCACCTCATGAGAAGAGAAGACTCCCTGGAAAAGACCCTGATGTTGGGAAAGATTGAGGGCACTAGGAGAAGGGGACGGCAGAGGACGAGATGGTTGGACAGTGTTCTCGAAGCTACGAACATGAGTTTGACCAAACTGCAGGAGGTAGTGCAAGACAGGAGTGCCTGGCGTGCTATGGTCCATGGGGTCACGAAGAGTCGGACACGACTAAACAACTAAACAACAACAACATTCCTGTAACAGGTGATTTTTTAAGAAACCGAGGGTTAAAAATATCCAGATCTTATCTTGGGCACAAGAGCTCAAAAGACTACATCAAGAGGCCATCAGCACATCTTAATAAATGTATGTGTCTGATGCTATTTCTGTAGTCATCCCTCATAACACGCACTTGGTAAAATTAGGAAACTAAACTCCACATCATTAAATCAGCATTTATTATTATTAATTATTAGTATTATTACTACTACTATTACATTTTTGCAAGAAAGGTCTCTACCCCAGTCTCTGCTAGTAAAACACTGTATGCTTGTTCCACCAAAGTATCATGCTACCATTAATAATCCATTCATAGAATTGTAGAGTTGGAAGGGATCCCAAGGGTCATCTTGTCTAACCGCCTGCAATGCAGGAATCTCAGATGGCAAATGGCCATCCAACTTCTGCTGAAAAACCTCCAAGAAAGGAGAGTCCCCAACCTCCCAAGGGAGACCGTTCCACTGCTGAACAGCTTTTACTGTCAGAAAGTTTTTTCTGATGTTGACAGCCCCTGAGATATTTGAAGATGGCTATCATATTTCCTCTCAGTCTCCTCTTTTCCATGCTAAACATACTGAGCTCTTTCAACCATTCCTCATAAGGTTGGTTTCCAGACCCTTGATCATATTGGTTGCCCTCCTCTGCACACATTCCAGCTTGGCAACATCCTTCTTAAATTGTGGTGCCCAGAACTGGATACAGTATTCCAAGTGTGGTCTGATCAAGGTAAAATAGGGTGGTATTATTACTTCCCTTGATCTGGACACTAGATTTCTGTTGATGCAGCCTAGAATAGTGTTAGCTTTTTTTTTTTTTTTGCTGCTGCTGCTGCTGCATCACACTGTTGACTCATGTTAAGCCCCCTAGTCCACCAAGACCCCTAGATCTCACATGTTCTGCTAGTAAGCCAGGTGTCCCCCACCCTACGTATATTTGTGCATCTGGTTCTTCCTGTCTAAGTGCAGAACCTTACATTTGTCCCTATTGAAATTCGTTTTGTTAGCTTGGGCCCAATTCTCCAATCTGTTAGGGTCATTTTGAATTCTGATTCTGTCTTCTGCGGCATGGAGATTATCAGCATTTGAAGACGTGCAGAAGGTTATATCGTTACCCTTTCCCTCCTCTCTTGTTCTCATATATAACTTTGATTAATGGTGGGAAAAGGAGGTGAAAGATCATCTGCCCTTGTTCCTCAAAGTGCAAGGAGCTACACTTGAGATTTACCTGAGAACTAAATTGTACTGCAAGAAGCAGCTCTCAGACTGATGATTTAAATCTAGTCACTCAAAGGTAGATTACAGGACATAAATAAAAATATTGTCAATTAATGCTTCATGTTTCTATTAATAAAAGCTACTGGTCTCAAATTAAGATCAACACCTATTCAAAAAGCTGCTTCATGACTGTTCACAACCACCTTTAATATTACACTTGATTGTTGCCAATGACTATGATATACTTGCATTAAAAAAAAAGTATTGATTCCTTCAACTGACTTGTTATGTGACCTCGGCTAAGTCATTTAGCTTCATTGTGTCAAAGTTTGCTCATTTGAAATGATAAGTGCAATGATGCTTGAACTATCTGTGCTTCTGAAGAGGCCTAGTTAATTAATTTATGCTAAGAGTTTTGATGCTCTAAAACGAAAGGTACCAGATAAGTGCAAAGTATCACATGCACGTGAGCCAAAATCCTCTTTTCAGCATAAACTTTGTTTTTCTCTCTAGTTCTGTGCTAACTTTTTAAAGTCACCTTCATTACGAAGTCAACACGAAATTCTCAGCAACATCTGAGAAAGATGCCAGCTGGAAATAGATTGGCCCCGATTAAAATCTTCGTATATCGTCTAAGGGAAGAGGAATTGCCAGCTCTATCTGGTACAATACATCTCCCATTTTCTCTAACTACTAACCTTTTGTGTAGGATGTTCTATGACTCACTTCTGGAATATCAGATATGTCACAACAGAAGCAGAAAAATCAAAGAAAGCGAAAAACTGACAACCCACAAGTCACGCCAGCATGTTAAATATGAACATTCTAACCTGCACCATATGGCTCTTGATGGTAGCACTGATCCATGTTTAGCTTGAATAAGCAATGTTTCTTCGCACATTTTAAAATTAACAAGAAGTGCAAACATCAATATTTACAGTCTATGAGCATGGAGTTGTATGGCAAATTAGGGCTGCATTATTCCCCCCCCCCCTCATTTATAGCCTACACAGTCAGGGATGCAAGTTCAATTCAGAAATTGGGACAGGGTTAAAGTGCATCTAAATGTTACAAGAAGCCTCAGAATAACTGAACTTTCCACTCACATCCCAGGGCAAAGTTCGCAACCAGGAGCAGCTACTTCCGGGATAGCAGAGTTTGTAACCAGAAGCGTTCGTAACCACTGTATAGCACAAATAATGATCAACAGCTATAGGTGACAGGAATAACAAGGCGAATATTTTTAAGCTGGACCACAGAAGCTAAGCGATCCAAGTAGAAAGATTAAGGACATGGGGGGGGGGAGATTACCATATTTGTTGTGTATAACATGCCCCCATGTATAAGATGCCCCCTATTTGGGGGGGACTCCAAATTAAGAAAATGGAGGGAGATTGCCCAGAGTTCTTGAGCTTTTTTTGGGGGGGGGGGAATTGCCCAGAGTTGAGGTTTTGTTGCTGAAAATCGCTCACCCGCCGGAACTACAATGCCACTCACACGCGTTGGCAAAGTCACCAATTATGTGCCCCCTCGCTGCTGGCAGCCACCAATCACCTGCTGAATTGCAGAGACAGCCAATAGCCACCAGCCCTTGCTGTAGCCACCAATCAACCACCCTATTGCAGGTGAAAACCTCCTGCTCAAGGCAGCAACCAATCTCCAGTCCCCCCAGTGCACTATAAGACATTTTTACAGATTACAGTCATACCTCGGTTTAAGTACGCCTCAGTTTGAGTACTTTCAGGTTAAGTACTCCGCGGACCGTCTGGAACGGATTAATCCACTTTCCATTACTTTCAATGGGAAAGTGCGCTTCAGGTTAAGTACATTTCAGGTTACGTACAGACTTCCGGAACCAATTGTGTACTTAAACCGAGGTACCACTGTATTTTATAATTAAAAAAACCTCGTCTTATACACAGAAAAGTATGGTAACTATCTTACAATGACCTGAAGCGCATTCATTGATCAACTCATATTCCCCGCTCGCTCCATCCCAATTTCAAGTCAGGCACAATGCTTGTAAATTTCATGCAGTTCTTTCTCTCCTCCCCCCTTGTTCTTAGCTACAATGTGGAAATAATTCAACTAGTGAACTCAATGCACCCTCAAAACAATAATGAATACACTAAAGAATCCCTAGGGAGGTTGCATGTCTCAGGTCATTGACAATTTGACAAAGAGGCCCTTATCTCTCATGAAAGCTAAGCTCTGTTTTACACTTCTTGTTTACCAAATGAATATTCTCATAGCTGTTTTTCGTTAGGCTTCTTTTTTTACCCCCAAAATAAATAAAATAAAATAAAAATTAGTTAAGCATATTTTAAAATCAGAATTACTGGAATTAACCCTGCTATAGATTTTAATAAAGGAGAGTTATTGAACATAAAAAAATAAAAAACATAACATTGAACATAAAAAAAATAAAACAGCACTTTCCTTCGCTGGTCTTGTCAGGTCTGGCTATAGCTTTCAACTGCCGCTTACGTTCCAGAATCTCCTTTCAACTTGTAGGTATAGATGATTTAGCAGCACATAATCATATATGTATGTTGATTCAGTTATGTTAACCTTTATCTCGAATGATAATTAACTTGGTGGGAGCTCATAATTTCCTGGTTATGGCTTGGATTCAGGCTTTGCCTGCAGTGGTTGGGAAGCCTGCAGCCATCCCCTTACAGCCTCCAGCAATACTTTCTATCCTAGGGGCCTCCAATGAGATGCCTGCAGGTTCAAGTGTGCCTGCCAATACCTCCTATGATGTCTACAAAAGGTATCAGTAAATACTCCTTCAAAACTGAACAATGCACACGAGGCTTATGGCTCTTTCTGCTCATTTCATGAGACCACAAACAGAGCCTACTGGATTGGGCTAATGGCCCATCTAGCCCAGCTCATCCTCTTGGTGCACACGGCTCTAATTTGTGGTGTGTACTTTTACCCTGGGCTCAGACTCTCCTACGTTAAACATGCACCTTCGAACGTGCCCGCAATTCGCTGGATGCCAGGACTAGATCCAACCCTCCTTTCTGTTCTGAGCACAGGACAGCTGCAAGGAGCTTCTCTCTGTGAGCAACTGCTTGTTGTTGTTTAGTCGTTTAGTCGTGTCCGACTCTTCGTGACCCCATGGACCATAGCACGCCAGGCACTCCTGTCTTGCACTGCCTCCCGCAGTTTGGTCAAACTCATGTTCGTAGCTTCGAGAACACTGTCCAACCATCTCATCCTCTGACGTCCCCTTCTCCTAGTGCCCTCAATCTTTCCCAACATCAGGGTCTTTTCCAAGGATTCTTCTCTTCTCATGAGGTGGCCAAAGTATTGGAGCCTCAGCTTCACGATCTGTCCTTCCAGGGAGCACTCAGGGCTGATTTCCTTAAGAATGGATTTCCTTTTCCTTAAAAGGAACAACTGCAGTGGTGGTTTATATGGGTGCCTTTCCCTTCATTGATGGGGGCAGTGGCAACAATGCAGGGGCATGCCTCTACCTTTTTGTGTAGTGCTGACCTTTGTTCTGCCCTTTAAGTTCTGGGAGCCATTTTTTTATGTTACATCCCCACAGCACTTTCTCAAAATTCCAGGTGTACCCATTGGCTCAAGAAGGTTGATGACTCCTCTCCTGCATTAGACGACCCTCTGGGACTGTGTGGAGGTCACACTGGAGGCAATGTAGGAGGTGGCAGGCACTAGAGGGCGCTTTCCCCTCATTCAAACCTTGTCCCACCTATGCAAATGAAGTCTGCATCCAACCCTAGATCTTGCATATGTTTATTATTCCATTTTCTATATCCCAACACTCACCGTTTCATGGTTCCAAGGTGGGATAAAATATATAACATAGCAAATAGACATCACCCACCCACCCACTACAGAATAAAAGTTTAAATATATAAAAAAGTTAATGTCCTTTAAAGAAGAAGAAGAAGAAAAAGAAGAAGAAGAAGAAGAAGAAGAGGGTGGGGAGGGGGAGGGATATTACTCAGAAGGGTGGTGGGAATGGGTGATTGTCTGATAGGTGTGGTAAACCTGTTGACGACTGTTGAATCTTACTTATGTGTGTTTAAATTTAGTATTTATATTCTTTGTATGCTTAAAAATGAGATAATTATACATTGTGCTATAACCTAAGAGAATGCTGAGATCAATCAATTCTTCATACATTGTTAAATCCAGATTTATGAAAGCAAACATGATTAATTTTCTGGCTTAGAGCAGAAATATTAGATGCTATTACACTGCTACTTCTGACTGAAAAGCTGTCTCTTGAGGCACAAGTGGTTTATAATTGGTATGATGTGCAAAGAAACTGCAAGATAAAAATAGCTATGGTTTTGCTTTCTCAGGATATTCTTTGTTACCAGAGGTCTTTGACTCTTGATATTTGAAAAGCTGTCTTGAAAGATTAGCGGCTCCAAAACAAGGCTACACACTTTCATTCTGATGCTGAGAAGTGGTAGTGGCATACCAGTGCTGTGGGAATTGTACAAATGCACCACCTAGACATGGAGTGGTAGTGGTAGGATTTTAAACTGCTGAATAGGAATTTTTCATATTCAATAAGAAAACCTTTTTGTCAAACAGCAAAGCAAGTAGCACAGAAATCAAGTATTTCACTACTTGATTCTACACGCTAATCACTGCTCAGGCAGAGCTGTGCAAATGTGTCTAAAGGATGACTTACAATGCTCTTGGGAACTGTGCACAGCTCTGGGAAGCTCCAGAGTCTTGGAAGCAGTAATCTCTAGCTTTGACCAAGCTCAGGGAAGCTCCTTAATCTGAGAGAGCAAAAGCTTGTGAATTTTATATACACTCTGTAAACCTTCTCCCAGCCTAAGGACCATATGTCCTCATGCCAGTGGTGGGAGATGATAGAGGTAAGCAGTTGGTGGGGCGGGAGATGTGAGTCTGAGCTTTGTACAGTTGACTTATGCTCCAGTCATGCAAAAGCCAGGAGTTTTCTACATACCACACCTCTCTGCACAGGCATGCATCACAGCAAGAGGCATGCATCCAAGACCACAATCCAGCCAGGCAAAAGCACTTGAAGCACAGTCATGGATGGGTGTGGCCTAGGGTAGGATTAACAAAGGTTTACCCCGTCTACTATTCATGGCAGCTAGGCATTTCTGTTTTATTTTGGACATACGATTAATTGTAGTATTGTTAAACAAACAAAACTATTTATTATTTACCCGAGCAGCATGATGATCTGAGAGTGGTGTCAGGAAAACTTAAGCAACTGCAAATTGTATTTGGCTGGGCCTGAAGTGATTCCATGATGCTGCAAGCCAATCTTTATATAGTTCTTTTTTTGTACCACTTCTTGCATCTCCATATTTACAGCAAAATCATGTTTTTTTGTATCTCGGACACAAAAGAGACCTGGCTGCATGTGAGAAAATGAGATGTCCTCCATTGGCGAACAGCTCATCCCACAACCATCGGCATCAGCAGTTTTTATATTTGCTCCTTTGTCCCATGAGGAATAGATTTTAAAAATGCTTAGGAAGATCTTTAGTCATAACAGTCACATTCTCGGCATACTTTTCTCTCGGCATATTTCCTCTCCCTCCTTCCACCTCCTCTTCAAATACTGGGTCTTGCTCAGGACAAACTTATTAAACACAATATCCTAGCTAATATAACACAACAGCAGTCATACAGCACACCTGGCTGCAAACGAAGAGGTGAGGCTTTACCCACTGTATCAGCCTCGCTTGGATTAGCTCCATCTCACAGAGCTGATTCCATCAGCATCTATTCTAGATGGCTATAACAGAGAGACAGGAGAGTGGAACAGCAGTGCCCTCTTTGTTAATTAAGGTAGGATCAAATGTGATTTGGCTCTTCCCTGTCCATAATTGTTTCCTGCACTGGTAAATATTTAAGTTAGTTATTTAACAGCATAAAAGCAGTAAAGCCTGTGGGTTGCTCATTTTTTCCTTCCCTCCCCATTCCTTCTTCCTTTTGTACCATGTACCACTGCTTGGACATTTTCTTTATATACTAAGCAGTATATAAATGATTTTTATAGACCAAGTGGCATATAAATACTTCTAGATAAATAACGAAAGTCTATTAGATCATAAGCCATTATTTTAAACTGTAAACTACCTTGAGAACCTGAGGAAAGATAGAATGTTAAAAGCAAATAAATAAAACTCATTTGCGTTCTACATTATTTATGTGAAGATAACAAACACTACCATGGACCACAATATAAATTAAATTTTAGCACACGTCAACTGTTTTCATTCTCCTTCCTTGGAGCTTTTTAGACACAGGTTGCATAGCCATCTGTCATGGATGCTTCAGTTGAGATCCCTGCATTGCAGGGGGTTGGACTAGATGACACTTGGGTCCCCTTTCAACTATGGTTCTATGATTTACTGTTTTGCTATTTAAACATTTGTTTCACTGATGCTGCAATATTGCTACATTATTGCTTTTATTATACTTTTCACGCACAGTATGTTTTTTGACAGAAAGAAGCATTCAATCTCAAAAATAGTCATCTTTGTTTCTGGTGTAAATCTGGGCTGGTGAAACAAGAGGATGACATGGAAAAGGACTATGTAGTAAAAGGAGTAATTAAGAGCCTGCGGCCACAAAGCAGTGTAATTATGGGTGTAGACAGCTGTACAACTTCAGCATCAGTTGTGAACCTTAAATCTGCCAGGGGCGGATTTTTTTGCATCCACACTTGTTTGGGACATATTGGTATTTCTTTACACATTTCTGAACATATTCTCCATGTTCAGGGAGTAAGTGGATAATTATTGGGGGGGAGGGGTGTTGGTGTTGGTGATGCTGCCAATCTGATGCTCTTCCCTCCAGCCCCCGACACTATTCTTCATCTCAAAAACTGCACAAGACAAGACTGACAAGCATATCTGGACTCTCGAATAATGGTCTATAAAATCTAATGGCTGCAATGCCTATAAATATATTAACAAAATTTATTACATGAAAAAGAGCTGAATCGTTTTATTTGAAGACTCAAAAAGGCAAGGGTACAAAAACCCTGAATAGCATATACACAAAACCTATAATACAATTACTAGGGTGGTTTTAGATTCAGACACTCTTAGCTTATCATGGATATATATTTGATAAATGTATACACTGACTTTCAGCACATGAGTGTTGCAGGATAGTCCACATTTAAAACATGATTAAAAAACCCCAGTAATATCAATGGAGGTCAGAGGACTCACACACACAACAGAACATAACTGGAGTCAGCAAAAATCAAGCTGAATTATCACATCATTTAGCAAATAATATATATGTTGCCATACAAATCACAGATCATGTCGCTCATAGCACCCCCAATCACACTATCTAAGCTGGACAATGCAGCTTTCACATCAGATTCCAGGGATGACTGCCTTGTAGCTCCTCCTACTCCTTAGCCACGCAGGAAAAAAATCATCTACAGTATAAGCTTTAAAAACTTAGATAGCTTTCTGGGATAGAAGGGCACTGGAAGGTCAGGCCCTTACAGACTTATTAAAGCTTCAGATGACTCCTTTGCTGAGACAACATCTTTCTACAGCTCAGCTAGCAGAGTACACTTCAAGCAATCCACTGGAAGGAGGAGGAGTTTGGATTTGATATCCTGCTTTATCACTACCTGAAGGAGTCTCAAAGCGGCTAACATTCTCCTTTCCCTTCCTCCCCCACAACAAACACTCTGTGAGGTGAGTGGGGCTGAGAGACTTCAAAGAAGTGTGACTAGCCCAAGGTCACCCAGCAGCTGCATGTGGAGGAGCTGCACTGGAAGTTTCCTTGACTAAGAGAACAAGCCTATACACAAGAAGTTGGCATAAAGCAAGCTGCTGTAAATTAAGCTAAGCTGGTGTAAAGTTGCACCAGATTCAAACTCTGTTCAGCAGTGATGTTACTGCTGATTAAGCCAGCCTAAGCCTGGGAGAAGAAAAAACAAGCCTTGAGGTAGAGCAACCTTTTCGCTGGCTTGCCAGGTCACATGACTAAGCTGAGAGGGCTAAGTCTAAGTCCCTCCCCTCTACACATCCTATCTTCTACTTGGAAAAGTTCAAGACATCAAACACAAAAAACACATTCTTCCCCTGTCTATCTCCCTAAGAAGGCATAGTTTTATGCCAACAAGTGGACGATTATGCCTGTGAACATAATTCCGCTCCTTCTTTCCATCTCAACAGCCAAACATAAAAACAAATATATAAGCATACCATTCTCCCTTGATGTTGAACCAAGGTTCACTATGTTGGACCAGGGCTCTATTGAGATAAGATTCAACAAACCCCTCAGCAAATTTAATACAAGCATATAGCTGGCATGCCATTTTAAAAAACCTATTACTAACAGTCATTAGGTAAAAACAATCATCAAGAGACTGATGATCTACAGGGGTACCTCTTTTGGAGTCACCCCTTCAAGCTTGTTATACAGCTAAATATTCCTTATGCAACCTTCAGGCATAATAAAAACCACATGGAAGTAACTCTCTCACCTTTTATGGCAACCTCAGGGGGTATCCCAATGGGGAACTGCAAAGGCAAGATCCCCTTTGGTGTTGCCTCTACTGAGGCAGTTCACCACACCTATCAATCTGATAAAGGCCAGCTGCTTCCAATCTTTTCTATCTCCTCTTCCTTGGATCTTTTGTAGCAGGTGATACCAACAAGCTGAGGCGAGTGGAATACTGAGCAACAAGGAATACCTGCCATCTGAAACACTGGAGAGCTACTGCCAGTCATCAGGGATGATAATGAGCTGGAGGGAGCCATAGTCTGCTTTGACATAAGGCCTATCTTCTTAGGGTTACCTCTAATATCCCTGACTTTTCCAATGTCTAAATGTTCTCTGGGTGATACTGAATACAAACATTTTAGATTCTCAGGTTATTTATATTTGCTGTGCCCTCATTAAACATAAGAGTGACTTACAATATCCCATATGCCTAAGACACTTCAAAAATAAAAGTATTCAGTCAAATTAAATACAAAACGAGAGGTTACACTAAAATGATGTACTCAGTAGCAGCTTGAAACACAGTGAGGTTGCTTTCCCTCACCACTGTGCTTCAAGTCACATTCTTAACCTGCTGTACAGATCAGAGAGAGGGTTGGGATATCTTCACCCAATACCCATTACCTGACAAGTTTCCCCATCCCAAACCCCAATTCACAGACTCAGTAAATTGCCCATGCACTGTTATTGGCATGTGTGCAACAGCTGCCTGAAATGTGCAATCTTCAACTTAACTGAAGCATCCATAACAGGAAAAGCACACCACACAGAAGCATTTCTCAAGAAGCTACAAAATGCCTGTGGATTGTGGATAACCTCATGTGCATTTGACTTCAAACACCACATGGAGCTGGAATAAGAGGTAATGTTTGCACAGCCTAATTTTCAATTGTCAACAACATTAATTATTCTAAAACTACAGCATCCCTCTGATTATCCTGCGACAATTTCACTTTTATCTCTGCATGATAAAGAAGTTGATGGCAGTGCTCCAACACTGGTAGAGTACCTTTTTCCCCAATATTTACCGGTACTTGAAACTATCATCATTTTAAGAACACAACACTCCCTTGTGCATTCTCTTGCTGATTTGAAAGTATCTTCTTCGGGTGAGATAAACTGAAACACATTTCCTGAGTATCAATGGGACTTTACATCACAAGACAATTATTTACAAACTCCATCAAGTCTTTAAGTAATAATGGTGTTCTTCTTATTTATAACCCTCGGGAGAAAACAGATGGATATAGATCCCCATCCCCTCTGCTTCTTTTAAAGTCTTGAGTCCTTCCATCGCGCTTGCAAGTACAAGATGCTAAACCTTTCATATACTACCTACAATGTATTCTACTGTTTCATCTCAAATACCACATTTGCAGTAGAGTGCAGAGACTGTGTGCTGATGTCAAACATATCCGTATCCCAGAAACAAAGATTAGAAGGTGTGAGTGCATGTTTAAATGACTTCAGTTCTAGCTTCTTTATGGGAATGGTTTTGTAATTCTTTTGTTGCTGTGGTGTAAAACTGTATTTTAGGATTTGTACTTACATTGTTTTTAGTGCTTTATGAAGATTGCTGTGAGGGCACCTTGTGACAGTGTCCAATACAAATAAATATTTCTTTTATATAAATTTAAATAAATAACATCAAGAAGTCCAGTTTACAGCCTAGGGTTAGTTTAACTCTCGTTCCTGACTGTTGACCATGCTGGTTCAGGATGATTGGGATTTTAATCCAACAGCATCTAGAGGCCAAAGACTGCAAAAGGCTAATCTAAAGCATAACTAGTAAATTTATCACTGAATGGGGAAAACATCTGCATAGGACAATGAAGAGCAGCTACACTTCCAAGATTTTCACCTGTGCACTATATGGGCTGTGGGGGTCTGAAAACAAAAACAGAGCAGTCCTTTACTTTATAGCAGGCACCCCCAAACTGCGGCCCACCAGATGTTTTGGACTACAATTCCCATCTTCCCTGACCACTGGTCTTGTTAGCTATGGATCATGGGAGTTGTAGGCCAAAACATGTGGAGGGCCGCAGTTTGGGGATGCCTGCTTTATAGCATCCTCTGAATGCTACAGAACACACAATCCATCAAATTCACCAGCGGAAACATCTAAATTAGCAAAACCACACACAAAACAAAAACTAAAAGGAAGATAAATATAACAATAAAAACACAATTATTCTGAACACATCTTAAAAGCTGCAACAACTAACTGTTTGAGTGGGAAAATGTGTGAAGTATATATGCGTGTGTTTTTAAAAAATAAAATAAAACCCGCTCTCACAAGCCAATTTAGTACATTCAGTTTAGCACAAAATATTTGTTATTGGAAAAGATATATAAGAGCTCCAGGGAATAGAAGTAAATAGTCTTGACACAGGAAGAAGAGCTCTTACTGTGTCACTTAAGTGGCACACAATTCTTAATTCTGCACACAAGGGTTGCAAAGAGGGAAGGCAAGGAGTTCCTGGGCTGGTTTTATCAGGTCCAATTAGACATGTTGATTTTCAGCAAAACATTAAGCAAAGTGCAACTAGACAGCGTTAGTATGTTAGTATTATTTTAAACCTATCTATCCACCTGTCTCTCTAATTCATATTTAGTGACTTCATGCTGTATTATAATCACATAAAATATAATTAAAAAATGAGAAACATCCACCAAAGGTACATTAAAACAGCGGAAAAAATATGCAATTCAATTTAAAAAAATATCGAAGAGGTCACACATGAAGGTTGTGAAAGTAGGAGTGCCTTTCTTCCCATACTTACCTATGTTGTAAACTTCTTGTGGCTTATCACATAAGGCAGGGATGTCAAACAGGTCGATCAAGATCGACTGGTCGATCCCCGGGAGGTTCTAGTCGATCACTGTTGATCACAGGCTCCTTTTCCTTTGCTATTGCCTAAGAGCACCTGGCCCCGCCCCCTCTCCCCTCGCTGCATTTTCTCATTTTCTCTTGAACAGAAGACAGTTTTAGCTGTGAGGCAGATTGCTCAACAACTTTGACCTGAGCCCCAATAAAATGGGGTTCGATCACTTCCAGTTTTTAACTCTGTGAGTAGATCACAGTCTCCTGGAAGTTGGCCACCCCTGGCATACGGCATCTTCCTATCTCTCCTAATGCCTTACCACTGACTGGCACTAGTGGAAAAATGCAGTGTTTTTTTTCATCCTTAACATAATCTGTTATTACAGCCTTCTGCAGCCTGACATCCTTCAGCTGTTGGGCTACAACTCCCATCTGCCTGAGGCTGATGAGAGCTGTTGTCCAAAAGAGTCAGAAAGCACCAGGTTGAGGAAGGCTGTTTCACTAGACTACATTTGGCACTAATTCAAAACAGAAATCTCCTGGTGATTTAATGCCTGTGATTTAGCCTTCTACACCCCAAACTCACAGTCTAACTCAGGCATCCCCAAACTTCGGCCCTCCAGATGTTTTGGACTCCAATTCCCATCTTCCCCGACCACTGGTCCTGTTAGCTAGGGATCATGGGAGTTGTATGCCAAAACATCTGGAGGGCCGCAATTTGGGGATGCCTGGTCTAACTCCACATGGTAATAGGGAGGTCATGTATTCAAAGTAGGCTGCTGTTTGGGGACGCAGGTGGCACTGTGGTCTAAACCACAGAGCCTAGGGCTTGCCGATCAGAAGGTCGTCGGTACAAATCCCCGCGACAGGGAGAGCTCCCATTGCTTGGTCCCAGCTCCTGCCAACCTAGCAGTTTGAAAGCATACTAGTGCAAGTAAATAAATAGGTTAGGTGTTTCCATGCGCTGCTCTGGTTTCAGTGTGCCAGAAATGGCTTAGTCATGCTGGCCACTTGACCCGGAAAAACTGTATGCAGACAAACACTGGCTCCCTTGGCTTGTAAAGCGAGATGAGCGCCGCAACCCCAGAGTCTTATGCAGCTGGACTTAACTGTCAGGGGTCCCTTTACCTTTTTTAGGCTGATGTTTAGAAGCTAGGATGAAGGTGGCAGAAAGAAAGACCTGATAATGACCTAAATCCTTGTTGTTTGGACTTCCATTCTAGTAAACATACAAGAAAGCAAAGAAGTGGACAAAATGGGTCAGCCCCCTGGTTGATAAGAGACACTCTCCTGACTTTGCGATTAGAAACAGTGACACATGATAACTGTTTCTTCTCTGAAGGAACCTGCTGGTTCCTAACATCCCATCTTAGCATAGCTTTTACTTAGCTCACTGAATTAAAAATGATTGTGGAGAAAGTGCTTTCAAGCAGAGTTGCTGTATAATATTTACCAAAAGCATTTTTAAAAAAAACCCAGAGCAAAATATGATGCTCACCTCCCCAGGTAAAAACAAAACAAAACACTTCACAATGAACTAGTGAGGGCAAGACAATAACGTTTCCAGCAATACTGAAGTGGGTGATAGTTCACTGTTAGTTACATATTAAAATTATGAGTACATAAAACAGCAGATTCAGAGGTTAAATGTTTTACGGTTGAGCAAATAAAGCAAAGCTCTCTATACTTTCTGCTAATGTGCATAGTTTAATTCTAAGTGCTCAGCATCTGCCTCTGTATATAAATTTGGGGCTGATTGTTTTTAAGAAGTTATAAAATATTTAAGACTGAAATCTCTTACATAACTTCTATAAAGAAAATTAAAATTACTACTTGGCAATATGGTTCAGAAGACTAGAGAGATGGTAATCTGTCCCCTTTGCATGATAACAGTATGTCCCAAAATACTACCATGATTATACTGAAATGGTCCTAAAAGGCAATATGAACAAAAATTCCCTACTGCAATTGCTCAGCCTCAAGAGCAGCTTCCCAAAACGGCAACATTATAATCCCGATCTGCACTCAACCATAAAAACCTGTTGGGGGAAGTGACAAAAAGTCTGGGAAATGGAAGTCTGATGCAGCCGAACGTGCCACCACTCTCACAGGGATGATAAAGCAGCACAGTACTTGATGTTTTCAAACACTGACACAAACCAACGTGATTTGCACCTGGCAGACTAATGGCCAGTTTTGAACTTAATTGCTGGATTGGAACTTCCTAACATAGTTCTCAGCAAAAAAGGGGGGAGGGGGAAGGGAAAGGGAAAGGGGGGGGGAGATAGAAAAAGTTGAGAAATGCATTTATTTATTTTTTGAAATAAAATACAGTTTAGAATATTTAAATACACATTTCTATGCAGATTCCTAAAACACCACCACCACAAGAGAGGTTTTTGATTCCTGCATTGCAGGGGATTGGGAACACATGACCCTTGGGGGGTTCCTTCCAACTCAGCAATGCTATGAAACCTCAGATTATGGCAGAAATGAAGAAGAAGAAGAAGAAGAAGAAGAAGAAGAAGAAGAAGAAGAAGAAGAAGAAGAAGGAGGAGGAGGAGGAGGAGGAGGAGGAGGAGGAGGAGGAGGAGGAGGAGGAGGAATTTGATATCCCGCTTTATTACTACCCGAAGGAGTCTCAAAGCGGCTAACAATCTCCTTTCCCCTCCTCCTCCACAACAAACACTCTGTGAGGTGAGTGAGGCTGAGAGATTTCAGAGAAGTGTGACTAGCCCAAGGTCACCCAGCAGCTGCATGTGGAGGAGCAGGGAATCAAACCCGGTTCAGCAGATTACGAGTCTCCCGCTCGTAACCACTACACCACACTGGCTCCACACTGAGATGGAATTGATTTATGCATGAAAGCATGTGAAAGGCATATGAACCAGGAATAGACTGTATGGGCCACCACGTTACTATTTGAAATGCTTTATATAAATGCACCCTAAAAGCAGTCTTATAATACCGGTACTTTCTCAGCGTTTCATACAAGCAGGCCTATAATGTAGACCAGTGTTTCTCAACCTTTTTTGGGCCACGGCACACTTGTTCCGTGAAAAAAATCACGAGGCACACCACCATTAAAAAAGTTAAAAAAATTAACTCTGTGCTGCCCTATATTATAATTATGACTGTAAAAAACACTTGCCAAATATTGCTTTCCGGCGGGTCAGCGCTGCCGAGTTCTTAAAAGATCCGGGTTTCTGATCCCCCCCCCCCCCGACCACGCCGTCCCGTATCTTACCCTGTGCGTGTTCTCGGACTTGTGAGAGGACGATTTGGTCTTCATGCCTCCGTGAATTAGCAACAAACTACCTTTTGAATGATGGAGATTGAATATTTTAAAAGTAGCTACTTGAAGTCCGCTCGATTTTCCAAAAAAGAGACACACGTGCGGCACTATTAGCTGCTGGGGGCTTCCATCTTGGCTAAAGGATTCTGGGATGATCCTGTCACGTGAGGCATGGGGAAAATGGAAATAATGAAAGCTGATTGGTCTGTGGAAACTAGAAGGGGCGAAGAAATAGGACGCCCAGGGAGGTGGAGTTTGCAGCTGCAAAATCGCCCTTCTCGTCGCCGCACGTCGCCGCACACCAGCCAGCGTCTCGCGGCACACTAGTGTGCGCGGAATAGTGGCTGAGAAACGCTGATGTAGACCACTGTTATAATCTCCATACAGTAGGGTAGGTGGAGTGATGCTGTGGCTCAAGCAATAATAGTAAGATTGTGGGTGAGGAGAGAATTACTGGCGTGGTTTATAGGACTGTAAGAATTACAGCATGTGAACCACATTTTTTCAGAACCATGTGGGGATATTTGCACATCGGGTTAGCTACAGTTGAGTTTGTGGGGATGATTAGGGAGGCAGGAGAGGATATATTATTTAATGATATTCTTCGTAACTTGTGCTAGCAAGTTCCATATTCTAGTAGAGTTCCAAACATCCCCCTTTTAAATTACGCAGCAATCAGCTTGTTGCTGACTCATCTGAGTCTTACTATTAAAGATTCCTTCCTGGTAAAATCCCTTCTAATCCCTCTTAAAAAGAATAAACACAAGAGTCTGATTAACATTAATATAAAAGTAGTTTACTCAGATATTCATTCAGGTTCATAGACATATCCCTGAAGGCAGGCTTAGGTTACATAACAACTAGAACTATTTCAAAGAATCATAGACTCATAGAGTTGGAAGAGACTACAAGGGCCATCCAGTCCAACCCCCTGCCAAGCAAGAAACACAATCAAAGCATTCCTGACATATGGCTGTCAAGCCTCCGCTTAAAGACCTCCAAAGAAGGAGACTCCAGCACACTCCTTGGCAGCAAATTCCACTGCCGAACAGTTCTTACTGGCAGGAAGTTCTTCCTAATGTTTAGGTGGAATCTTCTTTCTTGTGGTTTGAATCCATTGCTCTGTGTCCGCTTCTCTGGAAGTTAGACCCAAGTGACTGCGACGAAGTCACTTCTCCAAACACACAGCACTTCTCCAAACACACAGTCACTTCTCCAAACACACAGCAACATACAAAATGGAGAACACACACTGATCAGAACATGGAGGCCATGTGCTCCTCCATGCTAGTACAACAGACCATACCCTCTTCAAGTCATGTGTAGTGGAAGTCTGTCCCAGCTCAGCAGGAAACAGGAAGTCTTCTCCTGAGTGGTACAAAACATACACTAACAAGTCTACTGTAGGAATGTTGTACTTGACTGCTATAAGTTTTACATCCCCCAGAGTTGAGATCCATATCCTCTTTCCTGCCCTTCCCGGAACAGACCAAAAGGTCTCAAATAGTAATTTTGGTTTGAGTTTCCCCGCCCCCCCCAGCTTGCCTTCTCCCCCAATCTCCTCACCAGATTATTATTTTTCACAGTCTTCAACAGCAGAATAAAACTTCGCTTTGCCTGCCTGTGTTAGAGCCAGCATGTTTGTGATTGCTCATAGTCCCTGGTGCCACATACTGCTAGCTATGCAGGTCTCTCCTGGCATTATGCTATTAACTAAGTGTTAGATTTGGACTCCTGGTATTCCCAACGCAGCAGATTTTTCCAAACACAATTCATTCTCACATGCTCTTTACAGCTCCTTTGCTGTGCACATTTCACCTGCACCATCTGTGCTATCATGAGCTTTGCCTTTCCCCACACTTAATCTTCAAGATGCTTGTGTGATGATACATGAATAATGAATAAATGCTAAATGAATGCCCCCTGGACAACTTTCTTGGGGAAAATCTTACTGTAAAAAAATACATTCCCGAAAACTTGTTTTCTCACTGCAATTTGCAGCGAGCAATATTTTAAGAGCAACTATTCAGCAGGGACTTGATCTTACAACAGTACCATGGTATCACAAGACACAAACCTGTAGTTTTAGGGGTGCTGTCATATTTTACATTTTAATGCAGGTTAAAGGACCTAATTAAATGACAAGATAATTCACAAGCATCTGGGAGGCTCTATATAAAAGCTTGCATAAGCATGCAATGCAATCACCTGTATTTCACTTGAGTCTGCTTATCTCAACTCTCCTGTTATCAACGTGAGATGGGTAAAGTGAAACAGGTGACCAAACTCTTCTCTACTATAGTGACTTAAACAATGTGCCCATGGGAGTCCCAACCTGAATTTCAGTAGGTTACCAAAATACTGGCTGATATTGCTAGAATGGAAGCTCACTTACAGGAGTTGATTGATAACAGCAGGATGCCCCAACACATAAAAGACAAAATACAGCTATTGCACTTTTAAAATTTATTTTCAAAATGCCTCTGACCAAAACCATCATTCAGGAGTGTATATTCAGCAACCAGAACACTGGGAACAGATCACCTTTGCTGCTTCATTATTATTATTTTTTAACATATAAAACACATACATTTACATTTACACAAAACACATACACAGCACACTACCTTATATTCATAGCATAAAACATACCTACATTACTCTATATAATACCTACCTATACAGTCATACCTCTTGTTACGAATGCTGTGGGTTGTGTACAACATGGGATGCATACGCGCCAAACCCGGAAGTACCGGAATGGGTTACTTCCGGGTTCAGCAGTTCGCACATGCACAGACATGATGATTGACATCATGCACAGAAGTGCCAAATCGCGCCATGCGGATGCGCAGACGCGGCGCTTCATGTTGAGTACTGCTCATGTTGCGTATGGGGCTCCGGAATGGATCCTGTATGCAACATGAGGTACCACTGTACTATACATATCAACATACCTACAAACCTACCCTACACGGACACGCACCAAGTGACTTGACTTCTAGCTGTTCTTGTTACGCTACTTTATTTTTCCAACTAGCTTAAACACATTTCATTATTTCTTTAATCTCTTCTTCTATCTTGACTTTACTCTCACTCTAATCATTTTCTGGATTCACTCAATATCTGTCAGAAATTCTACTTTTTCCACATAAATTTTGATGTATTCCTTAAAGATAGCCCACTCCTTATTCACTTTTTGTACCATATCTCCTCTTATTCTCCCTGTTAGTTTGGCAATATGGAAGTATTTCATCATTTTAGATAGCCAATCTGTTTTAGTTGTGATGCTGCTGCTTTTCCATTTTTTTTTTTTTGCAATCAATAACCTTGACGTTGTAGTCACATACATAACTATTGGTCTGACCGTTCTTTTTATTTCCTCTGACATGATACCTAGGAGAAAGGATTCTGTTTTTCCCCCAAATGTAAATCTAAATATCTTTTTCAATTTGTTATAGATATTTTCCCAAAATCCCACTATCTCTTTGCACTCCCACCACATGTGTAGAAAGGTTCCTGCCCCATTGTTGCATCTTGAACAGACATCACTACAGTTTTTTATACATTTTTGCCAGTCTTTTGCTTCAAAATATTTAGGGATAATGGTGCTACATATTCATTCATTTACTTACTTACTTACTTACTTACTTACTTACTTACTTAACTACCTCCCAACCTCGGTTCTCAAATGCCTTGGTACTCAAAAACTTGGAACCCAAACACTGGAAGTGTTTAAATTTATGCTCCGTTTTGAGTGCCACACTTCCGTTTTGAACGTTACGCTGAGGTCAGTCTGTTTTTGCTATTTATTTTGCATTTTTGTTTTTGTGGCTCTTCTTGTTTTGTTTCTGTGACTGTGTGGAACCAAGTTCAGCTACTGATTGATTGATTGATTGTGTGACTGCAGTACATTGTTTATTGCTTTCATTTTATGGATCAATGGTCTCATTGGACTGTAAAATTCATGTTTTAGGGGTTATTTTTTAAAGTCTTGAATGGATTAATCTATTTTGCATTACTTTCTGTTGGACAGCGTGCCTTGGTTTCGGAACGCTTTGGCTTTGGAATGGACTTCCAGAACAGATTAAGTTTGAGAACCAAGGTACCACTGTATTTCATTTCATTGAACTCAGTAAAGTGATCTCCAAACCAAGAATTGCCCAGACCAAAGATCTGCATTGCTTTAGAAAGGTTGCTGGATTACGTAATGGCTTCAGACCATACCCTGGGATCTAGGCACCATACTAGGATCTGCCTCAACTTTTGTTTTCTGGTTGATTTGTTACCAAGCAGCCAGACAGGTGGATGCTAATTGTTTGTAGAATAGGTGATTGAACAAAGGCTCTAATTCTTTTCATTAGAGATATGCAGGTTTTTCCCATTGGAGGTAATTTTGGGTATACTTTTGTCCCCCGGCCCCCATCCCCCCCAGCCTTAAGCACATTCCCTTCAGGATTGGTACTGTATTTACCGCAGTGTTGGTGCTGACCTTTAAAGCCCTAAACGGCCTCGGTCCAGTATACCTGAAGGAGCGTCTCCACCTCCATCATTCTGCCTGGACACTGAGGTCCAGTGCCAAAGGCCTTCTGGCAGTTCCCTCGCTGTGAGAAACCAAGTTGCAGGGAACCAGGCAGAGGGCCTTCTCGGTAGTGGCACCCGCCCTGTGGAATGCCCTCCCATCAGATGTCAAAGAGAAAAACAGTTACCAGATTTTTTAGAAGACATCTGAAGGCAGCCCTGTTTAGGGATGCTTTTAATGTTTAATAGATTATTTTATTTCATTTTTCTGTTTAATAGATTATTTCATTTCATTTTTCTGTTTAATAGATTATTTCATTTCATTTTTCTGTTTAATAGATTATTTTATTTCATTTTTCTGTTTAATAGATTATTTTATTTCATTTTTCTGTTGGAAGCCGCCCAGAGTGGCTGGGGAAACCCAGCCAGATGAGCGGGGTATAAATATTATTATTATTATTATTATTATTATTATTATTATTATTATTATTATTATTTACTGGTCTTTTGAAAACTATTGGGTCCTCATTGAAGTATTAATTATTCTCTTTATATCATAATATTACCATTACCCAGCAGACTGAAATAGGTTACAAATAGTTTAAGGTCTTACATTATGTTTCTTGAAAACTCAAGTGATTTCTCTGGGCAATACGAATGCATTATTGTTGTTGTTGTTGTTGTTGTTGTTGTTGTTGTTGTTGTTGTTGTTGTTATTCAGAATGTTCCAGTTCCATATTCTAGCTGGCATTTGATTGGTCAAATAAAATTTCTCCAATTGACTGATAAAATATTATGAAATAATGGTTAGGTATGCAAAACATGCATTTATTGGAACAACTTAAAAAATAATACTTGTACTAATTACAGAAAACGACAGTCACCAGAGTTCAGTCCTGCCCAGTCACCATAGCTGCCAAGTTTTCCCTTTTCTCGCGAGGAAGCCTATTCAGCATAAGGGAAAATCCCTTTAAAAAAGGGATAACTTGGCAGCTATGCCAGTCACTCCTATAGATTTTACTGCTGTGTTTTCTGTGAACCAATGCATGATTATAAATTAAGTAAATCTTATTTTAAAACTTACTTTACAAGTGGCCGCCTGATTCTTTGTTAAGTGGAGTAAGACAGGGAAAGCCAGCTTACTTCATAGCTGGACTTGCTCAAAACAAGGCTTTGCAGCCTAATTCCAATTCTTTTTATTTTGCTGCCAAGGGTGGGATTTTAAAACACGGTTCAAGCCACACATGTGTGCACCTGGAAGGATAAATTTGAATTAATATATCCTCCGCTGCCTATTAAAACCCATCCCACATTTGGAAATACCCTTCATTCCATGGCTGAAACTTCCATAGTTCCTGACTCACAGCTCAGCTCAGACAGCTTCCCACTTCTATTGCTAGAGCAGTTGAGGGCACAGCGAGTGCAGAGTTAAAAGGATGTGGACCACACTTATCTTACATATAAGTACTCAGAGCATAAGGTGATTCTTTCAGATGGGTTTTTGAAGAAGCAGAACAGGAAGGGAAATGTGTTTTGCAGAGCTGCTCTATCGCACTTGTATAATGAAAATAGGTAAGGTAGAGAGACTGAAAAAATGCAATAAATGCTGCATTAGAAAGAGGATGACAAGTTTTACACCCCTCCGTAGAGGAGGAAGGGGCAGGAACTAGTTTGTATGTTCAATAGTTTAGGATTGAATGGAATTCATAATGAAACTATAGCTCAGGGCTTGTTGTTGTTTAGTCGTTTAGTCGTGTAAAAAATAAATAAAATAAAATAAAACGTATTTGCCAAGGATATTCTATGGATAAATTTGATAAACAGAATATGTGCAAGAGAAGATGCTGACTTGGCTAGCATGTTGCAAAGAGTCACATATCCCTATTATCTGGTCACCGTTATGCATGCCATATCAGCTCACATGAATGGTCTCCTTCCACAAGCAGCGTAACATATGCAGTGAACTCACACAATGCACAAATCAACTTCAGTGAACAAGACTGTCAAATTTATGAGCTCTCCCAGTTCACGAAAATCGATCTTGGTAACGCGTGACTTATCTCCTTGTACGCTGCACTACACTGAATGAAATTACTCCTTTCAGCTACTCAGTGAATCAACCACTGAAAATGCATGAAACTACCCTAAGGCTAATCACATTTGGGAAGTAAATTATCAAGCACCTATCTATATCTATCATCTATCTATCTATCTATCTATCAATCTATCATATTTTTTAAAAATTACTTTGTTCTTAAATGTAAAAGCTTCTTTAGGATGGCTTGTGATTTTAAAGGAATTGAATTGTGGTGGTGATGGTTAGCAGTAGCTGGTCTACAAGTGTTTCCGTCCTCTGCAGACTCCATAAAGCCCAAAGCCACACAAGAAGGACATGAGTGCAATCACATCAACTTGTGTTCCTTAGCCACTGGTATTCAGGGGCATATTGCCTTTGCTAATGGAGATTATATATAGTTATTACATGACCCATAGCTAATGAGTAGGGCCGGAGTATTGCTCAGGGATTTTTGTTGGGTGGGGGTTGTTGCTCTTATTGAGATAAATTTTTGTATCTTTATTTTATATCTCTTTGTGATTTATGTGGGGTTTTTCCAATTTGGCTGTTTTTTTATGTTCTGTGTATTGTTTGTGACTACTTTTGTTATTTTGTAATTGTGTGTTCTTTTTCATATTGTAAGCCACATTGAGCACAGTCTGACCTATGGAAAGGCAGCATACAAATAAAATTATTAATGTAAGTACATTTGTAATGATAGCCATATCCTTTATATTCTCCATGAGATGTTTTGCAGCACACTATATTGTTTCACGTGGGACGCAGGTAGCGCTGTGGGTTAGACCACTGAGCCTAAGGTTTGCTGATCAGAAGGTCGGCGGTTCAAATCCCTGCGATGGGGTGAGCTCCTGTTGCTCGGTCCCAGCTCCTGCCAACCTAGCAGTTCGAAAGCACATCAAAGTGCAAATAGATATAGGTACCGCTACAGCGGGAAGGTAAACGGTGTTTCCGTGCGCTGCTCTGGTTTGCCAGAAGTGGCTTTGTCATGCTGGCCACATGACCTGGAAGCTGTACGCCGGACAATAATGCGAGATGAGCACCACAACCCCAGAGTTGGTCACAACTGGACCTAATGGTCAGGGGTCCCTTTAGCTTTTTATATTGTTTCACACACCATCTCTTAAGCAGAGTAGCTTTTACAGGGTCACTAGACTTTGCAGGTAAAAACAATAGAAATAGATCTCTAAAAAAGGGTTTCAATACAAATGTACAGGATGAATATGTATGCAGTGAGAATACATGTCGTGCTAGTCCCATGGCAGTCTTACTGCAAGAAAACTGTTCCAGCTCTACCTCAGCCAGTCTCTTCCCCAACAAAACCCATCAACTCCTGATTTAGACCAGTTGGTGGGATACACTCCAGTTGACGTGGGATGCAGACACCAAGATCATGTATGTGGGATGCAACAATCAAGGTCATCCAATAGCCAGAACAACCAAAAATGCAAACAGAACAAGAAATTAATTCGGCAAGCTAATGGTTAGCTCAATGTTTGTTGAATCTATTGGCAGGGTTCACTGCATGTGGGCTGGAGGCTGGCTCGCATGACTCTCCCTCCGCTGTTTGAACGCCCAGCGGCAGCTGGGTAGAGTGGGGGATCTCCTAGACAACTTATCAGACCCTCTTGCCAACAGTCTCAGCATCTCTTCCCATTCCTCCTCTCCCTTTGACAGATACTGCCAGGACCGCCCATTTCTGCTTATCAGACATTTGTGTGCTTCTTCTAATCCACTACGGCTCAGGGGTGTAATCGAAAATACCTAAATTAGGATTAGAACATGATCCTAAAATGCAATTCATTATTAAGGGTCATTCCTGAGGATCACCTCATACATCTCCACAAAGGAAACCAACAGTAGCAATAAGTGAATACTCTGAAATATAAGGTATGACATAACTCTTTTTATGCCAACACAAATATATTGACTGCCAAGCCAGTAAGTGAAGTCACTATGCTTATCTACTCTCCTGATCCATGTGGTCTGAGATTAATCTTTGTGCAGGGAAATGTAATTTTTCAGAGTGTCCCCAAGTCAGTTACCTAGCTTCTGAATCACACTAGTTTTAAAACAGTAAAAAGTCCAGTGGCTTTTTCAATCAATCAGTCCATCAAATTCTGGCAGCTCAATAATATTGGTATGAACAACTGTCGTTTTACAGCAGCAACATCATAACATCCATCAAATAAAATGAAGGAACCAATGTCAATCATTCAGGATAATAAAGTTGTTTCAAAGGTATCATTACATGGGATCAATATTTGCTGCATATCAAATACATTTCACTTATTTTCTCTGAGATTGTATACTTTGGCTGCTTGTGCGCCAGGATTCCTCTTTGTCAGTACTTATGTATGAGACATACGAATTTTATCATTCAGAACAAAATGCATAGTTGGCCCTTATTCGTTTTTCTGTGTGAATTGGCATCTCTTAACAATAATGCCATTTGCTGATCCAGTAAATAAATAAACAAATGTTATGACTAACTAATTAACCATTTTTATTATTTAGTTTTTTCTATAGGGGAATCCAAGTGGAGTTCACTTAGAAGGAATCACACAGCATGATCACTAGGTGTAGGGATGCGGGTGGCGCTATGGTCTAAACCACTGAGCCTCTTGGGCTTGCCGATCAGTATGCCAGTGCAAGTAGATAAATAGGTACTGCTGCGGCGGGAAGGTAAACAGCGTTTTCATGCTCTCTGGTTTCCGTCATGGTGTTATGTTGTGCCAGAAGCAGTTTAGTTATGCTGGCCACATGACACGGAAATGCTAGCTCCATCAGCCTGAAAGTGAGATGAGCGCCGCAACCCCATAGTCACCTTTGACTGGACTTAACCGTCCAGGGGTCTTTTACCTCTCACCTTTACATAGTATAACCATTTCTTTAAAATAATGATGACACAAGTAACATTTGCAGTCCAAAAAAATCAATCAAACTTCGGGTTATAACACTAATTCTGACTATTTGAATCTAAAGGAACGCCCCTCTCCACTACAAACATGGAGTTCCCAACTGATAGGTTTGTTTGGATGGTTTGAGTAGCAGGATGCTATTCAAATGACAAATGTAACCAATGGGGTTAGTGCTACAACTCTCCTCAGGGAGAAAAGAAAATATTGTTGTAGAGTTAAGATAAACATACAGTAGAAACTAATAAATTCTAGGATTGCAATTATTTGGGGAGGGAAGCAAGAAATATAAGATGCAAAGGACAGCCAAACTAGGGCCATTAAGGGAACAATAGAGAGCCACTGAGGGCCCATAGAAGCATAGCTGCCAAGTACCCCGTTTTCCCCGGGAAACCCCCGTATTTTCTTACCATTTCCCGCAGGTGTCCCGAATGGCAGAATACCCTGTATTCCCCCGGACTATGGAGCTCCTGCCGGCGGCCATGTTCTTTTGGTGCCGCGCCCAGCGACTTCTGGCGCTGCGGACATTTTGGAAATGGGCAGAGAGGCGGCAGAAGTCACTTCTATGCACTTCCGGACATGCGTAGAAGCGACTTCCGATGCCACTGTGCCCATTTCCAAAATGTCCGCAGCGCCAGAAGTCGCTTCTACTCATGTCCGGAAGTGCATAGAAGCGACTTCCGGTGCCACAGCGCTGCTGATCCCGGATTTTTCAATCTGAAACATGGCACCAATGCATAGAAGGGCCCTGGGGATTTGGACAGTTGCCAGGGTAACTGCTCTGGAGGAGGGCAAGGGGTTTCTGGGAAGAAGAAAAGGGGGGAAAGCCTGGGATCCATCTTTGAGGAAAGCAGCCTGAAGGTTACTTGTGCTGCAGAAATGTGCATGATGAAAGATCTGGACTTCCTGAAGGTGTAAACATAAACCCTATTTCTTAAAGCATGCCAGTCTCCGCTGTGCCTTCTATTCTCCAAAGGGACACAGACCCTGTGTGTGTGCCTTGACACTGCTTGGCAGAGAAAGGGGCACACACCAGACTTTGGAACAATACAAACCCCTCTTCAAGCTTAACTCTTGGAAAGATTAGACCAAATTCTCTTCATGTCTACTAGCTGCAAATCACACAGAAAGAAAAAATACATTTCACATGAACATAAATTCCAAAACAAAAGAAGTTAGAACTAATCCTAGATGTCTGAGGACTTATAGGTTTATTGTATGTTTATTTATTGATCATTTAATTTCTATACCACTTAATATATTTTAAGTACCTCTAAGCGGTGTAAAAAACTGAATCAACAACAGTCAAGTTACAAAAATACAGTTAAATATGAAAATGATACAAAGTTACTAATATATAAATATATATTAATTCATTTTCCATCTAGCATACACTCCCTCACCCAGGTTTCAAACAAACTCTCAGCTCACCCACAAATGTCTCACAATGAGACGGGTTCCTGGAAACAGTGGATATCACCCTAGTTTTTCACTCTAGACTTGCTTTTTATGGCCAGGCCCAAGGTGAATGGTACTTCTTCAGGCAGTCCCTCTTCACTCGCCACACCCAGTTCAAGATGTGGTAGGTTTGTTGAGTTTTCCAGAGGGTGCAGAGGATGGCGAAATGACTCCCCTCCACTCACAGTTATTTCTTTACCTCCTCCTCCAGCTGTTGAGGAAAAGGCCACTTCCCATTTATTATGATTGAGCTCTTGCAACTCACAGAAGCATTGCATGTGCAGATGTTATCTGAACCCCCCACGTAAGCTTTCCTTCTTTTCTTAAAACTATTCCTAAATCTGATTTAGTTTTGTACTGACACGAAACAAATTTCCACTGAAACATTCATGAACTATATGTGATCTCATATGGCTTAAAAAAATGTAGAGCGCCATTGCCTGATGAATAATCACCATGAGTGATAAGGCACACAACTACTGTATCGGACCCCTGAAAGGCTTTGCTGCAATACTGCCACAATATACTATGATATTATGGAGCAACTTCCTCTAGGGGCCAAGAGGTCAGGCCAGAGCAAACCAAAATGGTGCTTCACCTGAAAACCACTGGACAGCATGGAATGATCAAAGTGGGCTCAGAGCTCTCCCTTAACTCAAAACCAATCTACCGACAGAGCTTCACGATGAACTGCTACAAGCCCTTGTGCACAGCCAGGGAGGATCTTCCACCCCCCTCCCCTCCAAAAAAAAATGTTGAAAGGTCAACCCATGCACTAGGAACTAAAATTTATGAGCAACCAGATTTTTTTCATGGCCACAAGCACGAAGCAAGCGGATCAAAGTGTACCAACCAACACCATAGGTGCCTGTAAGACAAGAAATAAATGTAATAAACCAGAAGGAGAGGAGGCTGCACAGCACTTTAGGAGATCAATTATTTATTTTGCCACTCGGTTATGTGTTAATAATTCATAGCTCCGAAGATCATCTTTCTGAATAGGATGAACAGCATATTGTCCACTTACAGATATAGGCTTAGTTCCTTGTTGATTTAGGCTGCAGTTCTGTAAACAGCTAGGCTGCTTAACTCCCACCGACTTCGAAATGCTTTAAGTAGCCTAACAGACTGCAGAATTTTGTTTCTGAAAAAAATAAATGCTTGCATGCAGTTGTGTTCTTCCGCTGATGGATAAATGTCAAAGGCTTCCATGAAAGGGGGAGGGAGATTATTTTTTTGCCAATTCTCTTCTCTTCCCTGCAGTTTCCCTGCACCCCTATCATGCTGTTTGCTGTTCCGAAGTGTCCTCAACCACCAGGGACAGATGGCTAGAAAGAATAGGGGAAATCAGCAAAAAATGCCTCTGCCCTTTCCACTAATGGAAGCCTCCACCTGATCAAACAGCCTTCCATCAGTGGAGGAAGACAATTGGATACCAGCCAATGTCTTTATGTCCTTTATTTGAGCTATCAAGCTAATATCCAGCAGAAAACAACAGTGCCATGCTAAGCTTCCCCATCCAGTAAAACCATCATAGCATAATCTGAATTACTTCATTCACGTATTAATATTAGGGGCTATGCCCCCTTCTCACTCAACTTGCCAAATCCCTGCCACTCCCCCACATCAAGTCCCTTGAGGTTCTCCTCCTCACCTTGTACAACTATTAAGCTCATTTTTTCTTGGCCTCTTGGATTTTACTGCATGCAAATCCAGGATTGTGATGAAACACTACAAATCCTCCAACAGGGGCTGAGTGATGTCAACCGTACAATTTTATGGATATAGGAAGATTTAGTCAATGAGTATTTGACCATGTTATGAATAATTAAATTCTTACAACTGCAAGCAAAGGTGCTTTTTTAAAAAAGTACCATCAATCCACATCTCATTAGTTATTCCTTACTTTTGTAATTTTTTTTTTATTTTTTTTAAAGCATTTCAAGAAACAATGAGGAAAATTTTAAATGTTAATTATGTATAACATGTCAAGTATTTGAGGGCACATATATAGCACTTTTATCAAAATCAGTTTGTAACCTAAATACATATTTCAGGAATAATTGCTGATCCACTCTGACCTCTTCAAGAGCTTAAATAGCTACTTCAGAGTTTAATCTGCAGGGAATAAGCTACATGAAAAAAATAATTTAGCCCTTAACCAGGAGACAGAGGGAGAGAGAACACCAACATCTTTTAATGATGCCCTTGTATTAAAATTTAACCCTTGAGTATAATGACAGCCTTTTATCTCCAAACTAGATGGGTATAATTTGCCACAGAAGTTAAAATGCGGTATCAGAGGGAAGAAATCAGAGGTCATCAACAACATAATGGGTGGTAGAGATTAAAGAAGGAACTGTGAAAGGTGCTGACTGATAGACTAACTGAAGCTATAACAGTCAAGCTATAAATATCTTATAAATATAAATATATTTTCCCATGCTATAAATATCTTATAGTATGATGGAAACAAAGCATGGAACAGCCGCTGAATCTACAAGTACAGTAGGTCAAGGGCTGCAAGTACGAGAACAGTCAATACAGAGGTCCCTGAGTAGCAAAGTAAGATTTGGGATAAATAGTACTGTACTGGTAAAAATAGAAACCCATGGAGCTATTGAAGTCAAAGGAACTTTTTTTAGTGGTGCATCAAATTACTAGATAGGGGGGAATATTTTGAGATTTCTTCTCCGAAACCAAAAAGAAAGCCTCAGTGAAGGAGGCTTTGTGCTCTGAAGTCAGCTTGGACTTTCAGGAAGTGTCCATTACAGTTCATTTTATTCTATTAGAATTACATACATTTTGGAATTGAAAAGAATACATTATTAAAATTGATGCACATCTTTATTGCTTTTTAGAAGCAAATGATGTGTAATAAACTTAATCCAACAAGAATATTTCAAAATCTAGACAGTTCTGTTTGCCATCTCAGACAAAATAAGTTGACATATATTTTTAGGGGGAAAAAACAAAACAAATTTTAAAAGCCCCCAAACACAACATGCGCTCCCACTCCTTTCATCCTATTTCAAATCAAAATGTGAGTGATGTGTCTGACATTTACTTGATATAAATGTTAAGAATGTGCTGGTTATGAAAGTCACCATTTGCCACTTCACTGCTAAAGAACAAACTTTGCTTATTAAGGCAACCTCCTTAATTAAAAATCAGTCAAGCCAAGCTTATGCTTGCTCATCTATCAAAGCTTCTATTATAGTCCAGATGTTTTCTTGGGTCTACAATGACATACCAATTAAACAAAACACATATTTTAATGTAGCGTGCTCACAATCTTCAAAGTTCTTTCTTTCTATTACAAAACAAATCAACACACACAAAAAGCAAAATTTCCAAACCTGCCAAGTTCAGTAGTTAAAAGGGCACCTCCTATTGATGTCAATTCAATATCCCCCACATTTATTCTGACACCGGATGATTTAGCTATTTATTATTGCTCCTTAAACTCACTGAACCATTTAAGTGGCCAAGTACTGGCTGAATTAATGGTTTTTGCCATTTTATCATCCTCTGTGTGGCCTGAATATATGGTCAGACTGTTGTGGAACTTTCTCACATGGTATGATGACAACAAAAATCTTTTCAAAGCAGTTGGCTTTGAATAATAATGTACCACTGTATAGAAACGTTGTTTGATGAATAGCGAACTTATTTGATTTGTGATGTCTGAGGTACTGGAGAACACCAGGATTCAAGAGGAAGAAGGAGTATTTATGAAGCAATCTCCCTGACAAACCAGCATCTAAAGTTATTAGTCTCCAAGAAACTGTTCATTACCTATGTTTCACAAGAAGAGCACATTTTCAGTCGTTGAACAAACACTATCAGTATATGAGGAGCTGATACTATATTGTAAATTATTTTGAAAAATATAATACTTTGCCTTCCCAATAGCTATTACTTTTCACCAATCATTTTTCAATAAAGCTTGACATAAAAATTGGCTTTTGTTATGGTATATGTTTTAATTTTCAGGTTTAATTTTCAGCATCAATATAATCAGCCTAATTCATCTGCATAAATAAAATGCTGGCCAAGGAAGAGAAATGGTGACAGGGCACAAACAGGAAGCTCACTGAAAAAGTATGTTCTGTGAAACTTAGTAATGTTTCACTTAAGAGGCAAATATATGCATCAATTCCAGTGAATATGCAAACACACACAGGGACATAGGACAACAACCAGCCCTTTGTGTGTTTGCAAGCGGTGAAGCAGATATCTATAATTTATTCATATCTATCTATCTATCTATCATCTATCTATCTATCTATAAAATGGTGGTCACACTTAACAGTGAATACCGTAATGCTAGCCTTTTATTGTGATTCCAGCCTAAATGTATTTGGGGCAGGAGTAAAAAAAAATGATGTAAAACTTTTGACTAATTAATTAACTTTGATAGAGTTATATGACAGCTGAAAACATGGGTGGGACAGAATCAGCCAGCAGTTCAGAATAGAACGGATAACAAACATTTGCAGACAAATAATCTGGTTTTCTGTAACTGACGCATAAAGTCAAAGGACAAATGCCATTTTCAAAGTCAGCAGTGCTGAGTAATCAACAGCTTTTCGTAGATCTCACACTACATTATAAAAAGTCATTGTAAGTTTTGCCTTTTTTGAAGTTCTGAAATGTTAAAAATGTTTTGAAAACTGATGCACCTAGGCTTACAAAACTCCAGTGTCAGGAGAGAAAGATGATCTGATGTTAGATTCGCCCCTCCTTGCTGCTGTGGACACCTCCAATACTCTGGCCCAACACCAACAAAAGAAGGCTGAGGTTCGAAAAACCAAAAGGGAGGCATGCCAATGGCAGCTCTGAAGATCCAAATCCATCATATGGGAGAGATCCAGGCTAGCTCCAGGTAGATTTAGACCCCTCTTATTTCCCCCACACTGCTTACAATGGGAGGAAAACTATTCACTAGGCAAAACAGTGGAGTGAACAAATGCTTTTCTGCCCTCATTTCTGCCCTGCTGATGGTCAACCTGCCTTTGGTTCCCTCTCACAGCCTTAAGATTGCACAGGTATTCTATTAATAATTTCTCATTATATACACTTTTTTCCTTTTAAATTTTCTCTGTAAAAACAGACTAGTCAAAAACGTTTATTTATTTACAGATTGAATAACACATCCTATGAATGAAGATACATTCCAAAAGGAGCTATGTATATATGAGCCTTTAAAGAGCCATCAATTTAATAGTCTCTCTTCCCCCCGCCAACATAATGTTGTAACAAAGTAATATCTACCATATGATATTGTTGCTACTTACACGCAAATTGTAGTTTAGCTTCTCGGCTAACAATTGTTCCAAATGAGTTCGTTGCTACGCACTGGTATGTTCCAGCATCTTGAGTTTTATTGGGATTATTGATCAACAAGCTGCCTTCAACCACACTGTAGCGGTAATCCATACCGATGTCAACAATGGTTCCATTTAACTTCCACCTATGGTACAAAAACGGAAGTGGTTGAATTTTGCTTGGGGGTTGGAGGGGGGAGAGAGAGAGAAAAAGAAATACAACAAATGACCTTCTCTTTATTTCCTAAGAACCATAAAAACACATTTTCCTGTATAAATCTGAAATGTTATGTAACATTTAACCTGATAAGTAATCTTACCAGTCAGTCACAAACCAGATTAATGTTTACATCACTGTTGTGGTACTGCTTTTACTGAAGCTGATGCTCTGGGTGATTACTTATTTTTACGGAATCTTTCAGCTCAAGGGCTAAATCATCCAGTCCAACACCCCACACTAAGGGAAGGTCTATTGTATCCAACACCTTCATTGATTACCTCTTCTTATTTAGATTATAATGTATAAACGGCAGAGGTATGGAAACATAATGCAATAGGGACACAGACATTCCTAGAGGATAAAAAAAATACCCCAAACTGATTTTCCCAGGGCAAATTCCATACATTTTTAAAATGTCCAGAGTAGGTTTATTTCAATTTATGCCATATATATATATATATATATATATATATATATATATATGTTTTTGTTTTGAGAACATTCATGTAACAAACATTTTACTTAAAATTTGTCTGGAGTCTCAAAGTGGCAAACATTATCCTTTCCCTTCCTGCCCCACAACAAACACTCTGTGAGGTGAGGCTGAGAGACTTCAAAGAAGTGTGAGTAGCCCAAGGTCACCCAGCAGCTGCATGTGGAGGAGCGGAGATGCGAACCCAGTTCACCAGATTACGACTCTCCTGCTCTTAACCACTACACCACACTGACTCCCAAACAAACAAACGAACAAACAAACAGTATTTTGGCACTTTAAAGGCTATCATTTATTGTGTGGCATAAGCTTCTGAGTGCCACAGCCTTCCTCAAACATGTGAAATCACAACCCACTTTTACCTCCTTACGCAGTTATTTTGTGCATCAGCCAAATTACACCCTAGTTTATGAAATCATTTGACATAATAAAAATGAGTCTCTTTACAGTCCCACAAGTCTTGGCTTTTTCAATGCTGCTATTGGGTGAATATGGCTGGTCCTTGGAAAGCAAAAACATTAATGTAGACCTGATGGTTTCTTTTCAGTTTACTGGGTTTTTTTTTTGCTCTGACCAGGAGTTTTTTCTCTTTCTTCATAGCAACAGAACATTGCGCCCCCCTCCAAAAAGTTGATCGATATGCAACAAACCTTATAGTTGGTTTAGGATTTCCCTTCACTTCACAGTTGAGTTTGACTTTCTTTTCCTCAGAATCCAGTGCAAAAACAACACTGCTTGGTTCCTGGATGAAAACTGGTCCGTGCAGCGTGTTATCATCTGTGGTATACATAATAATAAAATTAACATATATTTCATGTAACTAAAACCAACCCACTATTTCTTATAAGGAAGACAATCTGGCAGTTTGAAGTGTAACATCCAACTTACATTCAGTTAAGAGAGCTCCTTGGAGGAAAAGAAGAATGGATATACAGTAAATTTATAAATAAGGAGTAATCAAAATAAAAAGTATCACTCCACCTTGCCTCAGTTTGAGGTTTGGAATCAAGGGGGAAGGGTACCCCTAAAAACTAAAGAAAACTGAACAGCCTGAGATTCAAGTATGTGAGAAAATGCCTTCTCCCAAACATTCTCTCCATTTTTTAAGATCAGTTAAGGAGGCCTTTCTGGTAGTCCTGAAAATGGATGAGATAAGTAGTGCTGGGGCCCATAGTTGGGCTTCTTCAGTGGCAGCTCTAAAACTTCTTACTGAAGTACACCTTGCCTCAAAGTTAAATCTTTTTAGAAGCAAGGTGAGGATGTACCTATTTCACCAGGCAGATGGCAATGTGTAACCTGTCTGTGGTTAGTTTTGGATTGTGTCACTCACTATTTTAAGCTTTCTTTCTTAGTTTATGCTATGCTTGTCTTGTATTTCTGCTTTAATACCTTTTAGAATATCTATGAATGTGTTTTAATGTCCTGTACATTGCCCTGTGACCTAATGGTGAAAGGAAGCATGTAAATTCCTAAATAAAGAAATGGACAGATAAACCAAGAGAAATTTTGTTGTTGTTGTTGTTTTTAAAAAAACCCTAAAGAAAACAGAATCTGGGTCACAATCAGGATATTCAGGGTAAACACTGGATTTTAGATGTGGGTCCTAAGCAACCCCGGCGTGCAGGGACAGATTTGCCTTAGTAGGTGTGCAAGGCAGAGCAATCCATGTTTCCAGGCTACATATAGTCTTAGAACACTTGAGTTCTCAACTGAACAATCCTCCGTACCATCCTACTATTTGTAATGGTTGCCCTCATAACAACAGGAGGGAGGGGGATTTCCTAATACTGAAATGTCAGTCACATTATTTTTCTACCCTGGCACACATGGAAATAGCTTTACTTCTGGATTAAGAGTGACTGAGCAGTGCACAGACCTGATTGGCCACAGAAACAGAGATTGACCGAAATGCCTACATAAGCATCTGTAAAATCGTAGAAGTATAAAATGTGGGACAGAGAAGAGTAGTGTTAGTTCACAGAAAAGGACTAGATGCTATAAAATCAACTAACTAACTAACTAACTAACTAACTAATTAACTAAAGCTGGTAAACATTTGCCATGGACGGTAATAATGTTAAGGGTCTTGCACAGTTCACTTCTTTGATTGAAGTGAGTTTGAGACAAAACTTTTGGAGTTAAATGGAGTTCATTAATGGAAAAGGAGGAAGGCAGATCATTGCTTCGATATGAAAACACAGTTGGGAATAAATGGTTTTAAAATGCAAAAGTGATCTGTACTGTATGCCTTATTATTTTAGTGGGAAAACGTGAGTGATTACTAGGCAACAAGAAAAGACAAAAGGCAGAAGGTGGAAGGCACTGCATATCGAAGAACAACAAACCCCTCACATAGCAGAAGTTTCAACAAACCCCTCACACAGCATTCATGTTCCATAGTTCATCACTGTGAAAAGTATAGTATTCCTGAAGCTTCCAAGAGCAACGGTTTTAACAAATAACAATGAGATTTGTTGCTGAAATATGAAAGTAGATATTTCTTTCTTTTAGTCAATGGGTCACAGAAATGACCACTAAGCTGCTTTTGTATGAATATAATAGTCCTGAAAGTGGATAGAAAGAGATGTTCTTTGGACTCAAATAGGAAATAAAACAAAAACGTCTGTTGGAAAAAGGCTCAAGGTGATTTTGAGAAAAGTGAATGAAAATAACTATTATCAAAACTGATCTGGATGTACTTAACTTCCACTCTTGCTATGACCTTTGGAAGGATATTTCAGCAAAGTATGAATATATGGCTAGAAAAGGTCTCAACAACACACCACTAACATACTCTCTAATGCATACCTGGGAATGTACTTGGCACCATGGATGTTGCAAGAGGAGATGTATCTTCCAGCAATATCCTATGCATGGTTGCTCAGAATTAAATCCCACCATGTTCAATGGAGCTTTCTCTCAAATAAGCGTACACAGGATATAACCTTAATCTTTAAGTTTCCAAAAGCAGGGCAAAGGGATGTGTCTGTCAGGTGTTGAGGCAACATCCTAGCTTGTGTCTACCCCATTTACCTTCGAGCTTTGCTTTGAACCACTGAACCATGTAACCTGAAATCTATGTTTAGACTGCATGGTGATTTTTGGAATAAAACCTTCATTAGTAACAGAACTGCAATTTCAAGTACTGTGACTATGAGTGGGTTAAGCAGAACTAAGCTGCAAACAGAGGTGGCATAATGAAGTCATGATAACCGACAAATTACACTTAGCAAGTCCTAGAGTCCATGAAGCTCACACCTGAGGGTTCTAAAACAGCTTAAATCTGAAATTGTTGCAATTTTTAAATATGCAATTTATCTCTAAAATTGGTCTGCTTACTAGAGAGTTGGAAATCAGCCAACACCACACTTATCAGAGAAGCCAGGAAACTACACATCATTACATAAAGCTCAGGTACAATTGCCAGTTGCTTTGTGGCTGCAGAGGTAGGGAGAGACAAACAACATTTGGGGCTTTTAAGCTACGATAAAAGGTAGAATAAGATGCAGAAATCTATCCCTGGTATGGGACAAAGTGGAGAGGGAGAAACCCTCTCTCATAATACAGTCATACAGTGGATCCCGAACACCTTGGTACTCGGATGTTTTGGCTCCCAAACGCTGCAAACCTGGAAGTGATTTTTCCGGTGTGCGAATGTTCTTTGGAACCCGAACGTCCGACGGGGCTTCCGCAGCTTCCGATTGGCTGTAGGAGCTTCCTGAAGCCAACTGGAAGCCATGCTTTGGTTTCTGTTCGACTTCCGAGGTATGACTGTACCGGAACTCAGGTCCATCCAAAGAAGTTGAATGTTGGAAGATTCAAAGAAAGCACTTCTCACAGCACAGTTACACTATGAAATTTGCTCCTCCGAGATGTAGTGATGGCCACCAATCTGGATGGCTCTGAAAGGGGATTAGACAAATTCATGGAGGATAAGGCTACTAGCAATGGCTACTGGGCCATGATGACTATGTTCTCCCTCCACAGGGGGGGGGGAGTGGTGTTGAACACAGGTCCTGCTTGTGGGCTTGCCTTAGGCATCTTTTTGGCCACAGTTGCAACAGGATGCTGGACTAGATGACCTGACCCTTTGACCTGACCCAGCAGCATTCTTCTTATATTCTTGTGAATATAAGTCCTTTAGTTGTGTCCAGTAGTGCTGGGATTTGTCACTGTTACATTCAACAAGTTAGCTTGGGAAAGATGGAAAAAGTAAAAAGTTGCATAATGCAGTGCAAAACTGCAGGGATATGTCCCTTTGTTTCTGACATGTCCATTTGTGTTTTCAACCGCCTCAAGAAATAGCAATCACTCACAAAGAACTTGGGGTACAAAAAAGTATTAGTTATGGAAAGTTAATAAACCTGTGCCGAATATGTAGATGGGGTTTGGTTTTTTTGGTGAGGGCAAGAGAAATTACATCAAAACGATGACAGTTCAGCAGTTCAGGTCACTATCTGCATTTGAAAATGCCAGCAATGGGCACCTTTTAATATTTGTCTTTTAAACAACGAAGTTCTTTCTCTTATCCAGACAAAAAGAGCCCATTTACTAGGTTTGAAGAAAATAAATTACATGGGCTAAAGAAAATGAGAAATTCTGAGAGCAGCTGTCAGCATAAAAGCAGAACAAAGGGGGAAATGGGGAAATGACAACAATGCACAATTATCATTATTTAACTGGTTATTCTTCTCCCCTCCCCCCCCCAGCCCTTTTAATTACTACCACTGTATAGCGGAGATAACCAAGTTCATAATCTGTTTAGTCGGCAGCCGATACAGTCCTTTAGAAAGAAAAGAGTTTGTGCATTATTCTACCCATTTGGGGGTTAAATTCTCAGATGGTGTGAATCAACACTAAATACAATAGTCTTACACAGTATGCACCTGTTGGCCATCTGGAGCAAATAATTCAGACACTCAGCTATGAATGAATGATACAAAATTGTTCTCTGGATTTCACACAGAGACAGAGAATGCATAGAAGCTGAAATCCTGTGACCACATATGTGTTTTATTTCCTTAAAAATTAAAATTGACAACTATGTGATGAATACAGACAGCTTCAGCGAAATAATGAACATGATGGAAAAGCAGCAGGACACAGCCTAGAGGAAAGAATAGCCTGATATTCAACAACACGACTAGTAGAAACATACCCATGTATCACAATATTTAAATCAGCCAAACCACCCAAAATCTCCCCATATTTTCTTCTAGTTATTTTTTTTTGGGGGGGGGACCTACAATATGTCAGTCTGTACTCTGAATGTATGGGATGCTTAGAGCACACTTCCTTTTTGGCCTGTCACAGGACTGACAAGAATTGGTGGTCTCAGGAGTTTCTGAGGAGACTGCAGTGGTAGTTCTGCACTCACCCTCCTGCATTCTACAAATATGAGTGGGTCAACAGCAAGAGCAAGGAGGCGGAACTACCTCTCATATGCAATGTATTTTCCACCCACACTCAGAAAAGCAGCTGGGTCAACCTTTGGAGTCCCTTCCAATTCTACAATTCTATTATTCTCGGGGAAATCAGCCCCGAGTGCTCACTGGAAGGACAGATCCTGAAGCTGAGGCTACAATACTTTGGCCACCTCATGAGAAGAGAAGACTCCCTGGAAAAGACCTTGATGTTGGGAAAGATGGAGGGCACAAGGAGAAGGGGACGACAGAGGACGAGATGGCTAGACAGTGTTCTTGAAGCTACAAACATGAGTTTGACCAAACTGCGGGAGGCAGTGGAAGATAGGAGTGCCTGGCATGCTACGGTCCATGGGGTCACGAAGAGTAGGACACGACTAAATGACTAAACAACAACAACACTATTCTATGGGTGCTTGTCATTGAAAAGAAAATTAGACTATGGCACATGTTTATCCTGTGAGGTCCACTTTAGTCATGAGTAAGGATTTCAGAGAACTCTGATGGAAATGGGAATGGCAATTGCTAGGGCTCGTTTATTTGTTCCATATCCAGAACGGATATCAATCAAGTAAATACAACCAGTATTTGCAGCTGTTGCTGTTTTTGTGTTCATTTCACAAGCAGTACGTACCGGTAATTGGTTATCTCCCCCCCCCTTTCCATTTGAATTGAAATGAATAGGATGGAATAATGTAACAACAATGTCATTTTGCCACAGTGAACAGCGAGATGAATAAAATAACTTTTGGTGGAATATGAACTGCAGTGGAATGGAAACAATGCTGCACACTCTGAATACAGGGATAATGGGATCAGGTGCCTTCTTACAGCCCTAGTCATAAGGGTTGATTTTATCTGGGACAGAGCTCTCTAAATTGGAGCTGTTTATGAATAAGAAATTATTGCACACACATTTAAGACAGAGCAAATAGTCTCATATATTTAATTCAGTCGAAACCTGCTCTGTGCGTGTGTGTGTGCGCACACACGCACGCACGCACGCACGCACACATAAAGCCCAGTCTTTAAATGTAAGTAAGAAGGTGAAGCATTTCAGCTGTAACTCTTCGTTAGATGCACTGATTGATATTGTTAGCAAAATGAAATTTGGTTTATGTTAATTGAAAGTTATGGCCAATTTGAGAGAAGGCTTAATTGAATATTTTGCACTTTGGGGGAAAGCTAATAACTAAACTGAAGAATATTTTTGGATTATATCCAGTGTAAATAATTTTTGAAAGATGTCCTTGTTTTCTGCTCAGGGAATTTATTTTAGATACCTTTTTATAATATAAATGGAAAGAAAGGCATACTGAATTGAGACTCTGGATTTCTGTAAGATAAAAATGAACCTTGGGAAGAGTAACTGTTCTAGAAAACTAAGAAGTAAAATGGTTAAGACAGCTGAAGGGCATCACTCATTAAAATTAGTGACTGTTTTTTAAAAACTAGTCTGCTACATCAAGTGTTATGTATTAGTGTATATTGTTTTCCCTCAGGACCTTGACAGTTGTTTTAGGAGGGAACTTTAGGAGGGAACTTTGAATTATGTTTGATACATTGTTTGAGCCAGCCTCTATAAAAGCAGGCCAGCTCAGCGATGCAGTTCAGTTCTGTTCTGGCTTCCGAATAAAGAGCTTCTTGAAGAATCAGTGTCGTCTACCCACTATTTAATATCAAGTCTTCCAAAAATGGAGGGTGGGGGGAAGAGAACTAAGGCTGCAATATCCTATCAATACTTACATGGGAGTACCATCTATGGCAATCTCTGTAGTGGCACCTAAGCTATGAACTCCATACAGAGGTGTGTCCAGACCCTTCACTACACAGTAAGATCACAGCTTAAGTGGATTTTACTTCTGCAATTGCAGAATTTTTTAAAACAGGAGAGCACAGGACACATCAAAAGGGGCAGTCCATGATCTCTGCAGAGCTTTCAGAACCTGCACAAATGCTTCCCATAGCCCAGAAAGAAAGACAGAGAGCTTAAAAAGCTCTTTCTGCACTGTGTTTTCACACCACAGAAAGAGCTGTAAAGACATCCACCTTGTTCAATGGGCTATGGGAAGGTCTTGCACGAGCTCAAAAGGCCTGCAGAAGATCTTGGACAACCCCATGAGATCTTGCACTAGCTTCATCAGGTAAGACTGAACGTGTGGAGTCATTCCGACTTTACATGGTTTTGCCTTTACACACTATCCCACCAGAACATAACCCCATGCAAGAAGTGATCCTAGTATATAGCTTTTGAAATGTGCTGAAGCCACACCTCTACCCCCTTATTTTTTGACATGTATATATGTGAACCCATCCTATTCGTCTAACTGTAAATTATGTTAATATTGTACTTCTGCATTGTTGTTACCCACCCTTAACTCTTTGTCAGCATATTAACTTCCTAATTGAACCCTTCTGTTTCACTTCCAACAACCTTATGGTTAAAGCCAGGTAATAAATCTAATAAATAATCAGAACAGCAGCAGCAGTGTCACGGACCATGCTGAGGAGGGCTGCACTGAGGAGGAATGGTGGGAGCCACCTGCTCTCCCTGCTCCTCCTGCATCTTCTCAGAAGCAGAAAGACAGTATAGAGTTGGAACAGTGGTTTGCAGAGGGGCATAGTTCAGAAGGCAGAAGCTGGGAAATACTGGATGGGAAACAACTAGGAGAAGAAACACTGGGGGAGAGAGGGATAACAGATTCACAGTCTCTGGACAGCATTCCTCCACTCAACCCAAGGTCGAGAAGAGCTCAGAAAGTCTCAGAACAGAAAGCACAGAGGGTACGAACTCAGATTACAAGAGGTAGGAGTGACACAGATTAATAGGGATGGAAGGGGTGTAAGCCTAATTGGGAGCACTGCCATTCTGGGTAGACACTTTATTTTGTCCTTTGCTGTGTTTATTAAAGAAACTAACTGGACGAGATGGTTGGACAGTGTTCTCGAAGCTACAAACATGAGTCTGACCAAACTGCGGGAGGCAGTGGAAGACAGTGAGTACCTGGCATGCGCTGGTCCATGGGGTCACGAAGAGTCGGACACGACTAAACGACTAAACAACAACAACAAATGGCAAGAATTTCTTTAGTTTGATCTGCGCATTTTTGGCCATGGGGGAGAAAGATGATTTCCCAAAGCCTGACAAGCAGCAACAGTGCTCACAGTGGAAGTGAGATCAGGTGCTATCACTCTTGCTTGGGACACATGCATCTGTAGACTACTTTTCTGTGTTGAGGGAATAATCCCTTCCAGAACACGTATAACCCCAGACACAGGGTATGTGGGTTTATCTCTAATGTTCGAATCTGGTGTGTGGAATTAATAAGACAAATGGGGTTTGCATTATCAAAGAGAAAACATATGCATGCGCAGATGACAATTTCAGTGTGGGAAAACCAATCCGGTAATGTGCATCTCTGGTGTGTGCAGCATAAAAACAACAACTTGAAATGTAATGGGGAGGGAGGGGGAAATGACCTTGCTGTGTTTAAGCCGCTGATGTGTACATAGCCCTTAGACTCCATCAGAAGTAATCACAAACTTCCTACCCTGCTATTTAAAGAAGGGTTTAGGCAGAATCAATGTACAAATATTTGCGGATAAGAAAATAGTTGCTGCTAATTCTGTAGATAAATTGATGTTCCTGCTAGATAGAAGACGGTTGCAAATAATCAGTCTGATGAATTTCTCTTAAAAGAATGGCCTGGAAACTAATTTAAGTGACAGCAGAGAATGAGAGAAAACTGCATTTCATAATGTATGGTGTTCTTAAAATGTGCACTTTTTGCCGTATCTGCATGATGGTGTTACGTGGCGCCAAACATGGCGTTCTGGCAGAGGTTGGATGGATGCTTAAGTTGACATTCCTGCATTGCAGGGGGTTGGACTCCAACTCTACAATTCTATCATTATCTATCTCTCCCTCCCTCTTTTTGCAACCACCCCACTCTCTGCAGCCCCTTCTCACTCTCTTTCCTTCTTCCTATCAGCCCATTAGGTTGTTTCAGGAGACAAAAATTCCTCTGTAAGAGGTATGAAATGAAAGCTTGCACCTTGCGTTTCTTGCTTCATTTGTTACCTTTGGCTTTCCACTTCCCATCCCTGCTCTCCCTCCATGCTCCCCACCACCGCTATCCTTGGGCAAGGACCATAGTTCAGTAGGGCCCAGATTAAATCCTTGGCATCACCAGTTACAGCATGAAAAGAGCTGAACGAAACCCTTGGAGAGTCAGTGTCAACAATGCTGATGGTCTGACTCAGTCTAAGGCAGCTTTCACTGTTCTTATTAAATTAGTCAAAGGGCCCCATGTAGCCCTTGGCCCACAGGTTCCCCTACCCCTGCTATAAACTTTAAAGGGTAAATGACCTGGCATATTTTATTAGGCATTTCAGCTTCCATGCATTTCTGCCTCCGTGTTTTCCTTAAGTATCATAATAGGATAACTGCTAAGCAACTGTGCTGACATTTCATACGATCTACTTGTCAAAACAGAAGAGTCCTCCTGTGCTTCACTTCACAATTAAAGAAGCAGGCTGCATTGATTTATTGATTTAGTCCCTTTATTTATACGCTTGCTATTTAGTTCCCAAATTTGTCTGCAGCTACAGGAGGCCCGGCTTTATAAAGTGATTTTTGCAGATGCGGCAATTTAAAACCAGATGACAATCTTATAACAGTGCCGGTGCACATGAGCAGTCATTTCACTCTGCTGCCAAATTAATAAAACCACCACAATCACAAACGCTTTTGTGTTGCCTTGATGTGGCAATGTTTCTAAATATATGCAGCTTACCATATTAATCCTCAGTGCTCTGCTGCAGTTATGAGCTGCTTTTATTCTTGAATTATAAAATAAACAACAGCCTTGTTCACACTTGTACCTTAACCTCAGAAGAAGTGTGGACAAAGAAGTAACCGATGCTTTTAATCAGTGATGTGTGAATTAATTTTCAGGAGGAATGAAAAGTAGGCATTAAGGGGAAGAGTTCTCAATCCTTACTCAGTTTTAATGAAGTTATGCTTGTATCTTAGGTCAACTCACTGATTTTATGCAGTTAAAAGATGTTGAGCAGTAAGAGAATGGGACATGTTGCCTTTTAACTTATTTCTGGGCATGAGTAGCGACACCTCCTTCCTTGGGACCAGGAGGTAGCAAACCGAAACTGATTTATATCTGAAGTAAGGGGCTCCTTGTGCTCAGTCTGAAACCTGAATGGTATTGAGCACTGAACTCCCAAAATACAAATGGCACAAAACACAAGGCAGGTGAAATCAGAAAGCATAGGAGGAGAATGTCCTTTTGGCCATGACAAGAGATGGGATACACCAAGAAAGAAATTCATCTGGCTGCTCTGTCCCTAGGCATCAATCTGCCACCAAGTGATGCCATGTCACAGCTTTGTTCTGGGGCAGAATCCAATAAGGTTGATCAGGCAACCGCCCATCTCTGATACAATTCTAGAGTACATAAAAAGGGACAACCTGGCAATATACATACAAGAGGTAACAGTGAACTCTGTGAAAGCGGCTCCTTAAAAGTGGCTCAAGAGCATTGTAAGTGTGACCCTAATCCAGGCAAAAGCAAAGCGTAGCCATCCTCAGTCTGTGCCAGCTTCTGCTTTGCACCTTCTCCTCCCTTTAACTGTTAGATACAATCTCTGTTGTGACCCCTCAACCAGCCCCTCACACTTCCAAGATGAGGATACAGATGAAGAGTAAATAACAGGCTGCAGTTGAGCCCTCCTGGCCTCTCCTACCTTTCTCAAGCTTGGAGGGCAAGCTCCCAATAGCACCCCCATTTCAGCCACAGAACAGACACCCTTTTCCCATTTCTTGATTCCACATCCCATGTGAGACACAATAATGGTAGGTGGAAGAACTAGTCTCCTTACCAAAAGTGTGAGGACAGAGCAGCACAGTGGTGAGGTCGAGGTGGCACAGGACTACTGGTGGAAGCACTGACTGGCTCCATTATGTTGTCCTGACCATGTTGCCACCACCTAGTCCCAGTATATGGCAGAGGTGATGCTGTGGGGGTGCCAGCTTTGCAACCTTATTGCTCCAGCCACTCCAGCCCAGGCAAACAGGATGTCCACCCCACCTGTTTTCAAAATGTTTGGGCAGCAAGCTGTTTCCTCTTTTCCATTCCATCACTTTGTGTTGGCTCTCCTTCCTCCTCCATTCCTGTTTCAGGCACAATATTACTAGCAGATTAGCACACACACTGGTCTCTACTGAATGACTAAAGTTACTATTCCACAACACACATCCCCACAATTATTTGGGGGAAGCAATGTGCTTTAAATTTAAGGTGTGGATGTGACCATAGTGGAGACTACATTCTGGATCCAATTTACAGTGTGTCAGCTGAGAATAAGGCCTGTGCCAGAATTAGAGTTAATGGGCCTACAACAATTATTTCAATGTGCACAGGCTGATATTTGACTTTATCCCCTCATCTCACCCTAGTTCAGGGGACTAACAACATGGATTCTAATAATTACCTAAGTTTATAATTGCATTTTTAAAAAAGATCCCCATTGAACAAAAATAGGTATAACTTTAAACTTCTAAATCATGCACCATAAACCGAGATAATTGGAAGAAACTGACTTATTTTCACATCTTTCTTCCTGTTCCAGATCATATGAGTAGACTTTTTAAAAAATGTACTTTAAGAGCTACTCTCTGATCTTACAGGATATAGAGAAAAGAAATAGGCCAGAGAAAAAGCAATAAAGCTTTCTGTATATAAATCAATGACAATGACCTATTTCCACCAGAACGTATATCTGGATTATTATAAAATGACATACTGAAGGTAGCCTTTCTGCATTTAAACCAAGGGTAGCCAATGCAGTGCCTTCCAGATGCTGTGGAATACAATCTCCATCAGCCCCAGCCAGCATGTTCATTGGTCTGGCATAATGGGGAGTATAAGCGAAGGAACACCCCCCAAAATGTGAAGGCTGCTCTATACACACAGCAATCTGTATATGTGAAGTATATGCAATCTCAAGAATTTTTACCACATCACTGTAATTCCCCCCTTTTAAAAAAGAATACAACCACACATAAAAATTGAGAGAGCCAATGGGGAACATTAATATTAATTGCTTACCATATCATATCTGCCAAGTGCCCGGGGGGGGGGCACCCCGTTTTTTCATGCAAGATTTTTATTTCATACGGCCATTTTTAGTGCTGCAATCTCACGTGCTCTTGTGCTGTGCTCTTGGCCCCTAAAAACCATGTCCCAGAAGACGCATATCGCAGTTTTGGGTCTCCCAAAGTATGCCATATCCAGATGTAAATGTAGTTGTGTTTTCAATACGTGACCATACTACTTACCTGCATTTGTGAATTGGATATGAGGAGCTACGCAAACTGTATCTAAAAACAATAATCTGTGTAACTGAATAATGAAGTATAAGAGCAAACGGTATAGGAGCGCAATTGGGAAATTGATAAATCAAGGCATTTGCTGGGCAAGGAAAAATGCCCCACCTGTAACACACAGTTAAAGCGGTATCACACCACTTTAAACAGTCATGGCTTCCCCCAAGATTCCAGGGAACTGTGAGTTTTAAGCCTGTCCCTTCCTCAGTTTCCAGAATAGTTTAAGAGCCAATCCCTCTTAGCAGGGAACTATAGCAGTTGTAGCTCTGTGAGGAGAATTGGGGTCTCCTAAGAACTCTTAGCGCTCCTAACAAGGGTTCTTTGGGGGGAGACATGGCAATTTCAAGTGATATGATATTACTTTAAATTTATAGAGCAGGTGAGGCTTAAGTTTTTAAAAATACATCCAGTGACTCAAGCAGTGAGAGAGGCCTCTTATTCCAGGAAGAGGCAAAAGAATAATTGACCATCCAACCAATCTGATTTTTTTTAAAAAAAGTTTCTTTATGTCTACCACTTGGGCTCTAAAGAGCAAATTAGACACAGTAATCATATTCCCCAAGGTTAATTTTATATAGCCCCCAATCCCTGACTGCAAAGGAATAAAGATATTCAAGTTCCAATATTTCAGAAGAAAATGCAAGTATTTGTTTGCTTTCTAATATTCATAAAATTGACTAAAGTATCTTGAGGAAATATACATTAAGATAATTAAAAAGTCATCCTGTTAAGTTCACAATCTGCACTTGTCATAATTTATGACTGGGAAGGAGAGATGGGAAATATTTATATAAGAAATGAATAATGGACATGTACTACATGAGTAAACAGTGTAATCTTAAGCATGTTTACTTAAAAATAAGTCCTACTAAATTCAATGGCAATTACAGGTGAAACTCGGAATATTAGAATATCGTCAAAAAGTGCATTTATTTCAGTAATGCAACTTAAAAGGTGAAACCAATATATGAGATAGATGCATGACATGCAAAGCAAGATATGTCAAGCCTTTATTTGTTGTAATTGTAATTATTTGTCGTTAGGCGGGTCAATTATAAATGGAATGTAATTAATGAAATGTAATAGCAATGTTCATTTTTGTATTATTGTATCTATTTGTTTTATTACTGTGGAATTTCGAAAAGAAAGCATTTGTAAAAATTAAAAGAAAAATAAAAAATAACAAGTTGCATTACTGAAATAAATGCACTTTTCAACGATATTCTAATTTTCCAAGTTTCACCTGTACTTCCTAGTGAGTGTGCTTAAGATTGCACCTTAATACATTTCAACATAGGCAAATTAGCAAGCCTATGGATTTTGCTAGTGGATTCCAATAACTACTTTTCATAAGGTTCCCTGCCCAAGAGTTGAAAAAGGTTAGCATTGTTCATGCATAGCATATAAGTAGCTCCCTATTCATCTCTAAATCCAGTTCAAAATTATTGCCTTGACTTACAAAACCCTCCATAGACTCTCTGTATAGCCAAACTCTCTTCTCAAAACCACCCATCTTCCCATTATCCATTCTGTATTATTTTAGTTTACGAATACTTCACATCAACAGCTCCATCTATCTAAAGCTTTTTTCTTTCTTTTTGGAGCCACCAGATCGTTCCTCTTCCCTTTAGCTTATGACTGACTATAGCATTAATCTTTCATTTGGCACTGTTCAACGTTTCATTTGCATGCTATTGCAACAAGCAGAAGAGAGTATATTCAAATGTAATGCTTCTGTGACATATGTTTTATGAATTCATCAGCAGAATAGGGAGCTTCAATCCAAACCCACTGTAAGGGTAATCCTTTGTCTACCAGCCTGGCTCTTTTGTACTAAAGGTGCTCTTCAGAACTACTGAAACATGTGCTGATTTTTTTTAAAATAAATTAGATCATAAAGAATATAAGTTTTGTATATTTATCACATACATATTGACATTACAGAACAGCCTGTAAAGGAGCTATGTTTGTATACATTAATTGTACACAGCCTGAATATACACAGTTTCACAAATAATGCTAGCAACCTGGTCAAATTCTCAAGGTAGCCAGTTAGACTTACAGCAAAGTCAAGAAAATGTTCTACCTACCAGAGATGAGCTGTCTCTAGACCAGGCATGGTCAAACATGGCCCCCCCAGCTGTTTTGGGACTACAATTCCCATCATCCCTGACTACTGATCCTGTTAGCTAGGGATGATGGGTGTTGTAGACCCAAAACAGCTGGAGGGCCAAGTTTGCCCATGCCTGCTCTAGACTTATCTATTCACATCTGTGGGCTGGTTGACATCTAGTGATTCACTGAGTAGAAATAAGGTTCACTAAATTCACTGGAACTTATTCGCAGTATGAAAAGGACTACAGCCTGAATATTTATTAACTTAAATAGATGAAAACACACATGGTATATCTGTGTTCAGTATGCATATATAATCAGACGTAGGGCAGTTTTCCACCACTATGTGTGTGTATAACTGTCACTACCCACTTGGAAATGTTGATAATCTGCAGTTCACGAAAGCTTATGAATGATGCAATACATGTGTGGCACAGCAATGTCATGAATGCTTGATGGGGGGTGGGTGGGGGTGGACTGAGTGGGCGGAGGTTTCCCCTTCATCCAGCTCTCCCAGATAAGCAATCTGACTGTTGCCCACCACCATATATATGCCCACTGCCCCATATATGCTAACTTCACCACTTCAATCTGTGGAAATGGCACTATAGGTTCCACATATTTGTTCCACACCTGTCATAGTTTTAGGCAACAGTGTGATCTTGCTGCCTACCCCTTGCCTTGGTTGTCAGTGAAGGAGAGGGGAGCTTTGGATTGCAGCCTGAGTCTTTAAACCAGGTGAGGAGCAACAATGTGAGGTATGCACACAGGGCCCGTGGTATGCACACAACAGCTTTCACCATCAGGTAGGGTGGGACTTCTGCCAATCAAAGCATGTGACTTTATTCTATGCACCTAGAACTGGACACGGCATTATTTATGTGTGACATTCTTGTGCAATATCTAGTGACCAACTACCGCAAGTGAAGAAAGTGGAAGGAAGGAAGCACAAGGCAGTGCCTTGCATCACCCTTCTATACAGACATTTCCAACTCAGAAGAATGTGCCATGCAGACATCACATGTACTTTGGGCACAACTAATGGATATACCGTGTTTCTCCTAAAATAAGACACGTCTTATATTAATTTTTCCTCCAAAAAAACACACCACGGCTTATTTTCAGGGGATGTCTTATTTTTTTATTACGGTACCTAAGTAGGGTACAGCATTATTAATAAGCCATTACATGTGCTTATTCCTTTTTATTTAAGATCTTCTTTAATTAAAAAGTCTGTTTTATTTGGGTTCTTTTTGTTTTTTCTTCCTCCTTTCCCCAGCGCTGTCCTTCCCCGATATTCCTTTCTCTCCTGTTTGGATCTTTATTCCTTCTTTCCTTCTGTTCCTTTGCGTATCGTCAGTCTTTTATTTATTAGTTAAAAGCTCCTAATTCCTTCTTAAACTCTATTCAGTAGGGCTTTCTTTGTCTTCTTGTAGCCCTTTCCTGACTGAATGTCACAAAAACAGATACTTTATAGCCCTTTCTAGCCGAGCGTAGCAGAAGCGGATAGTTTGTATCCAGAAAATGTCCGCTCTCCACACCCCTCCTCCTCCTTCGTTGTCTCAACTGCGCTTTACAGCCTGATCCTTTCCCCTTCCAAAGGATGTGGGTACCTCCAGATCAGGCTTAGGGTGCAGGGGGGGGGGTTCTTCACTTTCTTTACTGTAGCTTGGATTTCTGGGTTCTTACCATGTTTCCTGCAGCTCCCCACGGCTTCTTTTTCGCAGCTCTAGCGATTGCTGGTGCAGGAGTAAGCTCCTTTTTTTATTTTCCCCTCCAGACTCTTCTTTGTTATAGCAAGGTTTTAAAAGTTTTCCTTTAAAAAGTTCTTAGTTTTGCCTTACTCCAAGTTTATTTTCTTGTCTTTGTAGTAGCTGCCGACATACAGAGTTCCGTCTTGAGGCAAAACGCAGGGGGAGGGTATCTCAAAAGCGCGTGGGCTCCGTCTCTTCACTGCTGTATTCAACACAATTTATAGCCCTTTTCTGCGCCGCTTTGCCCCTCAAACCTCGAAATTTTCCTTCGTAGGTCTCTCGGGAACCCTTTGCCTTAGGAATTCCCTTTCCCCCTCTGCGTTTGAATCAAATTTGGGGTTTTTTTTCACCCTCCTATTCGATCCCAGACTCAGTTCCGTCGCGGCCAAACGGCTTCACATGGCGTGGCTGAGGCTGCTGCTGGCTGCTGCCGGGTCCTGCGGCTTCACACGCCGCCCGCTGCCGGGTCCCGGGCTTCACGCAGCTGGCTGAGGCTGCTGCCAGCTGCTGCGGCTTCGCGCGCCGCCCGCCGCCGGGTGTCGGCTTCACGTAGCCGGCTCCGGCTCCTGCCAGGTCCTGCGGCTTCGCGCGCCGCCCGCTGAGCCTGCTGCCAGGTCCTCCCAGGTCCTGAGGCTTTGCACAGCGCGCGCCAAAGCTGGGGCTTCGCGTGGCGCGCGTTGAGGCTCTTGTTGGGTCCCAGGGCTTCAACTCTCTCTGGGTCCTGCTGGGTCGGGGCTTCGCGCTGCACCGGCAGGCATCGTCCTTTTTCTACCGTAACGGAAGCGCCATCCAGACCTGCTCCCAACACTACCTGGTATGGTTTATTTTCGGGGTATGTCTTATATTTATTCTACTCATGAAAAGCCTGCCATGGCTTATTTTTAAGGCCCGTCTTATTTTAGGAGAAACACGGTATAAATGGGCTGTTAACTCAGCGGTACAGGATTCTGCATGCAGAAGGTTGCAGGTTCAATGCCTGGAGATCTCCAGGTAGATCTAGGAATGTGCCCTGTCTGAAATCCTAGAGGGCTGCTGTCAGTCACTGTGGACAATACTAACATAGGTAGACCAATAGTCTGACTTGGTATAAGGCAGCTTCCTATGATGACGGTTCCCTGCTTGCAACTGAAAGAGTATTACTTTAGCAGGACTGGGAACAAGACTTGCAAAGCAGCCAGGGACAGTGGGTTCCCCTCCAACCCAAATCTAAACAATGGTTTCACACAGCAGATTCAATCTACCAGTCCCTGAAGATTTGTACCCATTTGTTGTTGTTTAGTCGTTTAGTCGTGTCCGACTCTTCGTGACCCCATGGACCATAGCACGCCAGGCACTCCTGTCTTGCACTGCCTCCCGCAGTTTGGTCAAACTCATGTTCGTAGCTTCGAGAACACTGTCCAACCATCTTGTCCTCTGTCGTCCCCTTCTCCTAGTGCCCTCAATCTTTCCCAACATCAGGGTCTTTTCCAAGGATTCTTCTCTTCTCATGAGGTGGCCAAAGTATTGGAGCCTCAGCTTCACGATCTGTCCTTCCAGGGAGCACTCAGGGCTGATTTCCTTAAGAATGGATAGGTTTGATCTTCTAGCAGTCCATGGGACTCTCAAGAGTCTCCTCCAGCACCATAATTCAAAAGCATCAATTCTTCGACGATCAGCCTTCTTTATGGTCCAGCTCTCACTTCCATACATCACTACTGGGAAAACCATAGCTTTAACTATACGGACCTTTGTCGGCAAAGTGATGTCTCTGCTTTTTAAGATGCTGTCTAGGTTTGTCATTGCTTTTCTCCCAAGAAGCAGGCGTCTTTTAATTTCGTGACTGCTGTCACCATCTGCAGTGATCAAGGAGCCCAAGAAAGTAAAATCTCTCACTGCCTCCATTTCTTCCCCTTCTATTTGCCAGGAGGTGATGGGACCAGTGGCCATGATCTTGGTTTTTTTGATGTTGAGCTTCAGACCATATTTTACGCTCTCCTCTTTCACCCTCATTAAAAGGTTCTTTAATTCCTCCTCGCTTTCTGCCATCAAGGTTGTGTCATCTGCATATCTGAGGTTGTTGATATTTCTTCCGGCAATCTTAATTCCGGCTTGGGATTCATCTAGTCCAGCCTTTCGCATGATGAATTCTGCATATAAGTTAAATAAGCAGGGAGACAATATACAACCTTGTCGTACTCCTTTCCCAATTTTGAACCAATCAGTTGTTCCATATCCAGTTCTAACTGTAGCTTCTTGTCCCACATAGAGATTTCTCAGGAGACAGATGAGGTGATCAGGCACTCCCATTTCTTTAAGAACTTGCCATAGTTTGCTGTGGTTGACACAGTCAAAGGCTTTTGCATAGTCAATGAAGCAGAAGTAGACGTTTTTCTGGAACTCTCTAGCTTTCTCCATAATCCAGCGCATGTTTGCTATTTGGTCTCTGGTTCCTCTGCCCTTTCGAAATCCAGCTTGCACTTCTGGGAGTTCTCGGTCCACATACTGCCTAAGCCTGCCTTGTAGAATTTTAAGCATAACCTTGCTAGCGTGTGAAATGAGCGCAATTGTGCGGTAGTTGGAGCATTCTTTGGCACTGCCCTTCTTTGGAATTGGGATGTAGACTGATCTTCTCCAATCCTCTGGCCATTGCTGAGTTTTCCAAACTTGCTGGCATATTGGGTGTAGCACCTTAACAGCATCATCTTTTAAAATTTTAAATAGTTCAGCTGGAATATCATCACTTCCACTGGCCTTGTTATTAGCAATGCTTTCTAAGGCCCATTTGACTTCACTCTCCAAGATGTCTGGCTCAAGGTCAGCAACCACACTACCTGGGGTGTATGAGACCTCCATATCTTTCTGGTATAATTCCTCTGTGTATTCTTGCCACCTCTTCTTGATGTCTTCTGCTTCTGTTAGGTCCTTACCACTTTTGTCCTTGATTATGGTAATCTTTGTACGAAATGTTCCTTTCATATCTCCAATTTTCTTGAACAGATCTCTGGTTTTCCCCATTCTATTGTTTTCCTCTATTTCTTTGCATTGCTCATTTAAGAAGACCCTCTTGTCTCTCCTTGCTGTTTTTTGGAAATCTGCATTCAGTTTCCTGTATCTTTCCCTATCTCCCTTGCATTTTGCTTGCCTCCTCTCCTCCGCTATTTGTAAGGCCTCGTTGGATAGCCATTTTGCTTTCTTGCATTTCCTTTTCCTTGGGATGGTTTTTGTTGCTGCCTCCTGTATAATGTTACGAGCCTCCATCCATAGTTCTTCAGGCACTCTGTCCACCAAATCTAAATCCTTAAACCTGTTCCTCACTTCCACTGTGTATTCATAAGGGATTTGATTCAGATTGTATCTTACTAGCCCAGTGGTTTTTCCTACTTTCTTCAGTTTAAGCTGGAATTTTGCTATAAGAAGCTGATGATCTGAGTTACAGTCAGCTCCAGGTCTTGTTTTTGCTGACTGTATAGAGCTTCTCCATCTTTGGCTGCAGAGAATATAATCAATCTGATTTCGATGCTGCCCATTTGGTGATATCCATGTGTAGAGTCGTCTCTTGTGTTGTTGGAAGAGAGTGTTTGTGATGACCAGCTTGTTCTCTTGACAGAACTCTATTAGCCTTTGCCCTGCTTCATTTTGAACTCCAAGGCCAAACTTGCCAGTTGTTCCTTTTATCTCTTGATTCCCTACTTTAGCATTCCAATCCCCTGTAATGAGAAGAACATCCTTCTTTGGTGTCATTTCTAGAAGTTGTTGTAGGTCTTCATAGAATTGGTCAATTGCACTTTCTTCAGCACCGGTAGTTGGTGCATAAACTTGGATTACTGTGATGTTAAAAGGTCTGCCTTGGATTCGTATCGAGATCATTCTGTCATTTTTGAGATTGCGTCCCATTACAGCTTTTGCCACTCTTTTGTTGACTATGAGGGCCACTCCATTTCTGCTACAGGATTCTTGCCCACAGTAGTAGATATGATAGTCACCCGAACTGAATTCGCCCATTCCCTTCCATTTTAGTTCACTGATGCCCAGGATGTCGATATTTATTCTTGTCATCTCATTTTTGACCACATCCAGCTTACCTCCACTCATGGTTCTTACATTCCAGGTTCCTATGCAATATTTTTCTTTACAGCATCGGACTTTCCTTTCGCTTCCAGGCATATCCGCAACTGAGTGTCCTTTCGGCTTTGGCCCAGCCGCTTCATCAGCTCTGAATCTACTTGTACTTGTCCTCCGCTCTTCCTCAGTAGCATGTTGGACGCCTTCTGACCTGAGGGGCTCATCTTCCAGCGTCATAACTTTTATATGCCTGTTGTCTTTGTCCATGGAGTTTTCTTGGCAGGGATACTGGAGTGGCTTGCCAGTTCCTTCTCCAGGTGGATCACGTTTAGTCAAAACTCTCCACTATGACCTGTCCATCTTGGGTGGCCCTGCATGGCATAGCTCATAGCTTCTCTGAGTTATTCAAGCCCCTTCGCCACGACAAGGCATTGATCCATGAAGGGATCATGAAGGGATCATGAAGGGATCATGAAGGGATCATGTACCCATTTGAGATCACACAATTACATACCCTCCATACCCTCCAACATTTATCCAATGAAAATAGGGATGTCCCATTCCATAATGATAATTTTACTATTTATACCCCACACATATATAAAAACATACTAAAGCATTAAACATTAAAAAACCCTTCCCTATGCAGGACTGCCTTCAGATCACTCATGGGTCGGATAACTCCATACCCGCCAACATTCCTCCAATGAAAATAGGGACATCCGAAAAGTGGGACATTCCAGGATCAATTCAGAAACCAGGACGGCTTCTCTAAAGCAGGGGCATCCCTGGAAAATAGGGACACTTGGAGGGTCCGCGATTACATCTCTCTTTCCTAGCATTTACAACCACAGCTGCATATAAATTTTTGAAGGGCTTTATTCTCAAGTTAAGTTCAAAGTAATTTTTTTTTTGTTCACCACAGCTAGCTAACTAGCAAGGTTATTAAGGTGTGATGCAAACCTGCATGAATTAGTATTTACAGCAGTAACAAGCAAAGAGGTGATTGTGTTTGGCTGAGTGGAGAGAGCCTCCTGCATCATCGCACCCCTGGGGCATTAAGGATAAACACAAAATAATTGTATCTCAGGAGATGAAGTGTAGCTAGTTGTTCCCTTGAGGAGACGCTTGTTTTGATGTTATGATGAAGGATGCTAAGTTGGGAAAAGCTCAGAAGATATTCATGCTGGTAAATAAAACCAGCTCACAGATAGGGACCAGATCATACATTAATGAGGGATGTATGTGAGCAGACCCTGTGTGCAGGAGTTGGCATATTTCTTTGGAAAATAGATTCCAATCAGAGCAGCTTATTGTTTCAAAATAACAATGCCTTTTCATTGCCCTTGTAAGAAGTGTGTGTGTTTTATTTCTGCAAACAGTGAATGTGGCCCTTGTGAACTAACCTAGCAGCTAAAGAATGTATACACTTGGAGGTAAATCAGCAGGTCTCTGGTTTCTTACCAGAAGTCACAGACTTGAATTTCAATAGGCAGTAATAAATGTTATCCTTTGATGTATTTGAGTAGGATTAGCACAGGGGGAAAGAAACATTAACATGGAAATACAGCAAGGGAATCTTAATACAACAATGTTTCTGAATGTTTATGCCTCTGTGCAGTGCTTACCAGGTGAGAACAAGGCAATTCAACAACAACACAGTCTGGAAAAGAAAAGAAAATAGTGCTCTGCTTCCTGTTCCCACCCCCACCCCCCTAATCTTTTAAATTAGAAACCATGGAAGCTAAGAAAATGACTAAGAAGGGGGGGAAGGAAATATATAATCCCCCCTCTATTCTGTAAGGGGAGAGAAATCACAGTGGGCAATCAAACTATGTGTCCTGCTTTAGCAATTTTATTACAATTAAAATAATGGGTTTCACATATTCAAATTTAACGATTATGCTCAATTTGATGACACGCTACACACAGTTTACAGACTAATTTCTTAAAACACCTCAAATACATACTGTGGCTTTTGCCCGTTCTTTTGGAAATGTCTGTACAGGGGGAGAGAGGGTTAATAGGTAGACCAATAGAAAAGCCTAGAGGTGAAGCCTACCTGCTTTTTAAAGGCTTAGCCAGATGTTTAGACAGTGGGGAAGACAGTTGGAAATAGACAGTTTGGTTGGTTTCTTGTGGGTGGGAGGCATAGCAGTCAGAGGGAGTTAGAGACAGGGAAGACAGAGAGAGTGAATCGGATTACAGTGTTTCAAAGTATTTAAAACTTGTTTGCATTCACAATAATCTGGAATCTTTGTTAATACGTTACAGCCTGACTGAGTCTGAATATATTACCGGGAAAACCTGGTTGGTGGCAGTGGAAGAGAATAGACATGGTGGCAAAGGGTCAATAGTCCGTGGAATGACCGGGGGGCTCTGTGTGAATGCCACACATACATACTTTTTAAAAAAAGATGGGATATGCATAGCAGCAATGTGTGGTGTGCACCCTTACAGGGTGACTTACTGTGCAAATAAACTAACACATTATGTCCTCTCTAGGAAGCACGCTACTTAAAAAATACTTTTAGGGTGGCAAATTGGAGTGCTTTTATTCCTGTATTTAATTCGTGAAATTCAAGAAGCAGCAATGTTTTATAGGAGACAGATTGGAGGGAGCAGGAGGGGGAAAAAACTAAGTACAGTGGTTCCGGAAGTCTGTTAATAAACTGAAGCGTTCATAAACTGAAGCGAACTTTCCCATTGAAAGTAATGGAAAGTGGATTAATCCGTTCCAGACGGGTCCGTGGAGTACTCAACCTGAAGCGTACTTAACCCGAAGCATGGGTGTAATTGGTTCCGGAAGTCTGTTCATGAATTGAAGCATTCATAAACTGAAGCGAACTTTCCCACTGAAAGTAATGGAAAGTGAATTAATCCGTTCCAGATGGGTCCGCGGCATTCGTAAACCGAAAATTCGTAAACCGAGGTGTTCATAAACCGAAGTTCCACTGTAAACCTGGAGAGCTACAGGTTCCCATCAAAGCAGTTTAAGGACATGGCTGTTACCCTGGACCCAGATTTTATTTATTTCTTACTAATCTTATGATCTTAAAATAAGTTAAAACCCATTTATAATCGGGGGGGGGGGAATAAGGTGGGATCTAAAATCTATACATTTCCAGTATCAATGTCCAGAATAGCAGCATTTTCAGCATATGACAAAAGTTATACAACGAAGATGTCAGAGCACCTTTGTGGGGAGCTTAGAGAGAGAAAGCCCTTTCCTTATCTACCACCAATGGCAGCGGGGCCCCTCTGCTGACCTTAGCACTTGAGAGTGTCTGTAGGAAAGGGCACAGCCTCTCAAATATTTCGGACCAACTCTGCCACCCTGGTACCCTCCGTCAGCCCAGTCTGCACTGGCCATGTTCATCAGTGTACTTATTTCCACCATGGAAATAAAAAAGACAGGACATAAATTAATAGCACCCTCCTCCTCCTGTTCAGTTGTAAAGAGATTCACAAACATGCTACAGGACCAGAATCAGGGAAAGCGTTCATCTGTTGATTGCTGGGTCTTTATAGATCTGTACTTTTATGAAACATGACACTGAGGGACCATTAAGGGCCTGCCCTGCCAGCTGGTGTTTGCTCATATTTTAGGCTTTGCCTTGAGAGGACAGTATGTTTGATCTCTTTTAATTAAGTATGTCTTCATTGAATATTTTCATACAGAAGAAACAAGGTGTAAAAGGATCTTGAAAACTAATAAAGGTATTTGATTAGGTAGGAAAAATGCATCAACACTTCAACAAACTGCGCTTCACGTCGCCATCTACATCAGCATCAAAGGGAATTCAGAAGAAGGTGTAATATAATGAAATATAACATGTGCAGATGACAAAGTATACCCAATTGGACCATAGTCAATCTAATTTACTAAGGGCCTGCACCCCAGCTCCTGCCAACCTAGCAGTTCAAAAGCACGTCAAAGTGCAAGTAGATAAATAGGTACCGCTCCAAGCGGGAAGGTAAACAGTGTTTCCGTGTGCTGCTCTGGTTCGCCAGACATGGCTTAGTCATGCTGGCCACATGACCAAGAAGCTGTATGCCGGCTCCCTTGGCCAATAATGCGAGATGAGCGCCGCAACCCCAGAGTCGGTCACAACTGGACCTAATGGTCAGGGGTCCCTTTACCTTTTACATATGAAATGAAAACATATTGAAATCTCTGACAATGAAGAAAAAGGCCATATCCCTTTTCTTGTTGGCAGAAATGTTCACCCCTCAATTACTTTTCAAGGCAGGAACAAGTAATTTGTGCCCCTGAAACAGCAGCTTGTTTGCTCTTCTTTTCTTGAAATGCAGAGAATTTCTAAAATGTGATGTGGCTCATTGCCCTTACCAAGCATAGAAAGTAAATGGGTGAAACAAAACTGTGGCAACGTGGAAGGCAAATTGTTCTGTTTCCTCTTGGAAAACATGATTAGGTTGGAGGTACCCTGCCAGACTGGTGCCGTGAGTGATCACAATTTATTACGTTAAATTTATTAGTATATTCTTGCTGGGTAGTGGCATGGACTGGCAGTTTGAGCAGTACAAGGAGGGATAACAGGAGGGTAGCATGGGGAGCCTGAAACCAGGGTGCAGGGCTACAGGAGGCAAGTCCTTCCTTATCCCAGGAAATGGAGTCAGAATGGGAGGGCACAACCAGGTAACCCAGGACATGGTGGTGCTCCCAATTCTGGAAACAGACACAGCCTGCTCTTCCCTGTAAGAAACAGTGATGCAACTAATCAGAGTTCAGGTGAGCAGCACTGCCTCCCCACTACTGTTTAAAATTAGTTTGTTTCCTCATCAACCAAAAAGGATTCTTTATACATCGTTCAACAATATTAGATGCCCAGCTAAGCTTCACTAAGTGGCCTTCCAAACAAAGATGCACTCCTCCAAAGCTCACACTCCTGTCTCAGTGATATCTATGCTGGCGTGATCATGCCCACAGAATGGAAGATGTCAGGATCCCCAATGATGCGCGAATGCTGGCAACACCCCATGTAGGAATCCCTTGAAGACAACCACAGTGCCTGGAGACAGGCAGTCAAGTTGTGTATCCATAGAAGTGACCAGAGGGGAGAAATGACCACTGGGAGGAGTGCAGAAAGAAGAATCACCATGGCGCAACTGCAGCAGCACAACCGGATACCTTCATCTTCCCCAGCTGAAACAAAACCTGGTTCTATCTTATCAACCTCTACAGCCACAGCAGGCAGGGCCGTCTCTAGGCCTGGGCTGGGTGGCGCAATGCGCCAGGGCGTCTGGCCACCAGGGGCGCTGCCACGCCGCCAGACAGCTGATGTTTGCGCTGCTGCGCCAGACAGCTGATGAGAAGGACTTTCCTCCCTGATGAGAAGGACTTTCCTCCCTTCCGGAGGGAAGTGATTGCGTGTGGGGCCCGCCTCCTGCCAGGGCGCCTGGCCACCAGGGGTGCTGCTGCACCACCAGACAGCTCCTCATGCGACGCTATTAAATTTGTTGGCGCCCAGCAGCTACCGCCGCCGCCACTGCGCGGGTGCCGGGGGAACCCAGTGGACCGTCTGGGGAGCCGCTGCCCCCCCCCAGCAATCATGCCAGCAATCACCCCTCTGAGGCGAGGAGCCTCAGTCTTGCCGCCCCTGCCGCTGCCACCGCTATCACCACCTTTTTAATCATCATCATCATTATTATTACTATTTTTTTTTACTTTCATTTATTTATAAATAAATAAATGTTTATTTTTATTTTTTTAAAAAAGCCTGCCACCCGCCCTTCCTCATTGCGGCCAGGGTACAGCAGGTGATCCTTCCCAGAGGTGAGTTCAGGCCGGAGGGAAAGGGGGGGGGCACCGGAGGGATTTTTGCACCACGGCGCTGGATACCCTTAAGCTGCAACCCTCCAACAGCTTGACGTCATCCCTAAAGGTGTACGCCTCCATTGTCTCCTGAGACAATGCATGCCCACACTTTCAGTGGAACTTTTGTCGCAACTACCGTAATTTTAGCGGGATCAGGGCAAGAACAGGTAAAAGATACCATTTCAGCAGCTAGTCTGCTGAAAATAAATCTGTTGCGACCCATCAAGAGATAAAAAAGTTAATCTGCATGATTAGGAGTGGGGAAATGGGCTTGATATTTATGCAGCAGCTCTATATATGCGACCCTACCCAACCCTGGCTGGCATCTTTCAAGGGATAGCTACTTCTACAGTTTACAACACTGGTCCCATGTTGGGTTGATTTAATGGCGTATGAAAGTACAGTTAGAAAACTAATTTACTTTCTGTATTCCCCATAGCTGCTTCTCCCCCTTTCTATGCAGCTGATCCAAGTTCCCAGTTACAAAAGCAAAACCTCTTTAGAACCAAAATAAATACTAATCTTAAATTCAATGTACCCTGACAGCAAATAAGTTTGCTGTGCTTACTTCAGCATGAATAAAAAGCCTGCAAGGAGACTCCTACATAAGAGTATATTTACAAGATCCATTACCCACTGGAGAGATTGATGTTATAAACCTATAATAAAAAGCCTTATGTATGGATTTCTCTAATGTTTCTTATCAAACAACTTGTATTATCTTGGCTTGTGTATTCAATTTAAAACAAGTTTTCAATAAACGCTTGGGAGCGAGAGGTCATTTTTGCTTACCTTTTTTTTATTATTAAAAAATACATAAGACTCTTCCCTAACGTTAGAATGTAAAGCCATGTTTATAGTTTAGGCATGTGCTTTAAAGTATTGCCCTGTATTAATCTGCACACAAAAAACCCTGTTTGTTGGATCCATTATGCGATTAATTCCTTACTACTAAGCATAGTAGCAATATTCCTACTAATCTTTGTAAACATAACCCTCTCCACCACTGAGAGGTCCCTGAAATTATATTTACTATTTATGGCTTTTATTAACTTGCTACTTGTTTGTACTTCATGTTGTTTGGCTAAAGCACAATAAAAACATTTCTTACTACAGCTTAGAAAGAGCACTTTTTAGGACACATACATTTTATTGCAAAATACAAGACAACATACTTGTAGAAGATGCAATAACAGGGAAAAAGTAATGCAGTTTAGTGGATATATTGCTAAAGGGTGGGAACACCATTTAAAATATTATTTCTGTGCTGCTAATGGCAATAACTGATTTTTGTGTTTGGGCCGAACTGCTAATTAGTAGGCTGCAGTTTATCTCAGAAAAATATTTGGAATGAATTCAACATCACTGAAGTCATTATTCACCTACTCAATAGCTGAATAATATTATAAATTTTACCAGCAGTAATCATTGTAAATTAGTCCTGTGATCTGGAATTGCTTTTCACAAGCTGAAACTTGTGAACACAGGCAAAGAAGGCACTGAGGGGAGGGAATATACCTAAGCAGCAGGCAGCTGTGACTCTATTGTAGTTGTCAAATGTTCCCAACTCCTTCTTGTACCCTTGAAGGCATTTCACAGTAGCTACAATTTTATTATTTGACAGTCTCCAACTAATGGTGCATTTTACATTGTACAGTATGATTGCATCTTACATGAGGGTTTGGTTCCAAGGATTCCACATACATATATGCAAAAACACGTGCACTCAAACCCTTGGAACTGAAGCCCTGCATGAGTATCCCAGGGCCACCTGAATTCCCGAAAGATCTTGCAGGAGCACCCCGGACCCAGCAAGAGGACAGGAGCTTTGCTTGGAAAGCAAGATAGAAAACTTAAAAGCTCTTTTTGCATCGGGAAGATCAGGCACAAAAAGAACTTATAATCTTTGTCTTGCTTCTCGAGAAAGACGCTCTAATGTCAGCTCCGCATCGAACTTGTGAGATTTGAACCAGACAGCCTTCAACTGCACACAGTTGAAATCACACAAGTTAAATGTGCTTAAGACGCAAATCATACTGTAGATATAATTCTATGCTGGGGTCAGGAGGACAAAAACACCACCTTTTACTTTGCACAGGATGTTCAGAAAAAGCAAAGCACTGTGTGAATGGCTAATCAGATAGTCATATCTCTCTTATCTCAAACATTCCCCAAATGTTTTTTTTTAAAAAAACCCTATTAAAAAACCACCCTCTTTAAGACAGAAGAAATTGATAAACTCCCAAAGAAGGAATGGGCTATTGTTAGCAGTTTAGTGGGTTTTTTTAAAAAAGTGAGAACAGGATGATGCTATTCACCATTTGCAGGATTTTGCATTGCAATTTTGTCTCTATACGTACAAGAAACCCCCCCCCTCCAAAAAACAACAACCAACCACTCCCTGTTCTTGGAAGAAGAATACAAATGTAGATTTTCAAAGAGAGAAAATATCCCTAAGTTAACCTCCCCTGTCATCCTTTTAATAGGTCATGGAAGCATTGAAACATGATTCTCATCTCTTTGTTGTTGTTATTTAGTCATTTAGTCATGTCCAACTGTTCATGACCCCATGGACCAGAGCATGCAAGGCACTCCTGTCTTCCACTGCCCCCCACAGTTTGGTCAAACTCATGTTCGTAGCTTCAAGAACACTGTCCAACCATCTCGTCCTCTGTCGTCCCCTTCTCCTTGAGCCCTCAATCTTTCCCAACACCAGGGTCTTTTCTTCTCTTCTCATGAATTGGCCAAAGTATTGGAGCCTAAGTTCCAATTTGCTTTGGCCCTAACCCCTTTTCTGAATATGTGACTTAGTTCTATGTATTAGAGCAGGAGATAAAAGTTTCGTATAAGCTGCACAGAGGAAGCAAAGCTTGGAGAGCAACCCTGCACTCCTAAAATAATAGGACTGCCACTGGAAGGAGAAAACTAGTTTTGTTTATGAAAGCATATGCTGTTCAGCAAAGGCATCTGAGAGTCCCCACAGTAAGGGCCTGCTTGTACTATCAGCACAAAAAATGACAAGCTGAATGTAATATTGGTTAAATGAAATGAGCCACTGCATTCACCTATGCTACAATTACACAGAGCAGCATGGCTTAAATAACATAACGCATGATGCATTAGTTTGGGTCAGATTAAATGAGACCTTTCATGTTTTTATAATAGAGGACCTTGTTTGGTGTGTAATAGCTTTCAAGATTGAAAAAGAAAGGGAAAAAGGATACTCAGGAGCAACTTTTAATGAAACATCTTGAATGAATTACAGCAAAAGATAAGTTGAGTCCTTGATAATTTAAATGTTATTTTTACCACTATTGTGAATTCAACCTTAGCAAATTAAAACAGGAAGAATTAATTGGATATGCAAATGAGATTATTCAGTATATAAATCTAATTACATCCCAATTTGCTTTAACAGCATGAAAAAAGAATAAATTGTTCTTTGTAAATTGACTGTCTTAACCACCTGTAGCACAAGGAAATGGTGTTGTAAAGCTATATTTTAAAGGCAGTCATTTTGTTGACATTAATAATACAATGCTCTTCAAATATGTGTCAGAAGAGGCAGCCTCCTTACAATACTGATTTACAATATTACATTAGGCTTTAAGTATGTACTAAAACACAGTCAAACGGGCTTCACTTTTCTTTGAACATCAACTCAACTGAAGACAATCTTTTAACAGAATACACTGATCTTTAAATCACTGAGTGCTCTAGTAGATAAAGCTTGGTTATCAGCTCAAAGATTTTTAAAAAGACATGAACTTTACATTTTTAAAAAATCAGTAAGAGATATACTACTGCTGTGGTTAGTAGTCTGAAACAGCATACAAAGTCATTGGCAAGGATTACAAAAATAACATGTTACAGGTACCGGTAGGTAGCCGTGTTGGTCTGCCATAGTTGAAACAAAATAAAAAATTTCATTCCAGTAGCACCTTAGAGACCAACTAAGTTTGTCATTGGTATGAGCTTCTTCATATCTGAAGAAGTGTACATGTACACGAAAGCTCATACCAATGACAAACTTAGTTGGTCTCTAAGGTGCTACTGTAAAATATAACATGAAGATACCTGGGATAGCTCAATTCGTAGAGCAGGGGTCAGCAACCTTTTTCAGCCATGGGCCAGTCCACTGTCCCTCAGACCATGTGGTGGGCTGGATTATATATATATATATATATATATATATATATATATATATATATATATATATATTTGGGGGAATGAACAAATTCCTATGCCCCACAAATAACCCAGAGATGCATTTTAAATAAAAGCACACATTCTACTTATGTAAAAAGACCAGGCAGGCCCCACAAATAACCCAGAGATGCATTTTAAATAAAAGGACACATTGTGCTCATGTAAAAACACGCTGATTCCTGGACCATCCGTGGGCCGGATTGAGAAGGTGATTGGGCCGCATCCGGCCCACGGGCCTTAGGTTGCCTACCCGTCGTAGAGCATGAGACTCTTAATCTCAGGGCCAAACTGAGAGCCAGTGTGGTGTAGTGGTTAAGAGTGGTAGACTTGTAATCTGGAGAACAGGGTTCGCGTCTCTGCTCCTCCACATCCAGCTGCTGGGTGACTTTGGGCTAGTCACACTTCTCTGAAGTCTCTCAGCCCCACTCACCTCATGGAGTGTTTGTTGTGGGGGAGGAAGGGAAAGGAGAATGTTAGCCGTTTTGAGACTCCTTTGGGTAGTGATAAAGGGGGATACCAAATCCAAACTCTTCATAGGTCTGAGCCCCACATTGGGCAAAAGATTCCTGCACTGCTGGGGGTTGGATGAGACAGTGCTGGTGGTTCCTTCCAACTCTACAATTGTATGATTGTAACTCAGAAAACTTAGGAGAAAGAGAAATACGGACTAGATTATAATAACTGAAAATGAAAGGAAGGTGGCCATAGAAAGGGACTTTCTCTCTTTTCTTCCCTTTTTTTCTTCCCTCTTTTCTTTCTTCTTCTAACGTATACAGTTACATTCGATAGGAGACATTAGCGTTGTATACAGTATAAGGTCGGGTAAGAGGAGGGGGAAGGAGGGGTGGTGGTGAAACTTATATCCTTTTATATAGTGTGGGGTTTTATGTCAGTGTCAGCCGGATAGGTTCTCTTTCTATTCACATGTTACATTTCCTTGGTAGTGAGAGGGATTGGGGGAGCCCAGGGTGTGGTTGGTTGTCTGTAGTTGTCTGCATCATTTATGGGGTGGGGTGGGAATGTTGGGTAAAGTAAGCCATATTGATTTGTATGTTGTCAGTGGGTTCTTGTTGTTGTCTTGTTGAGCTGTGTGTGATAAAGGGGAGCCAAACCGAGGTGAAGACATCCTCTTCTGTTTGTCCCTGTCTCACTTTCAGTCTGTTGGTTAGCTTTTCTAGTAAGGCTGTTTCCCATGTGATTTGGTACCAGTGGTCCACGTTCATTCCTGACAGGTCTTTCCAGTGGCTATGATGTTTCTAGCTGCTGAGAGTAGGTGAGTTATAAGCACTTTATAATGTGAGTGGGCATTATTATCTTGGAAAATGTTCAGTAGGGCTGACTTCTGCTCCAAAACACTGTTCCAGATGCTCCCCCTTGAGCAAGGTACCTCTGCTCAATTCTGCACAACTCCCCTCTCCCCTAATCATCCCAATGCCCATATCATACTTTCCAGAGGAACCCCCCCAATTTTTAGGAGAGTGCTTTAAAGAGGCACAGAGCCTGCAATGTGAAGTGGGTGGCAGGAAGTTCCTTTCACTCCTGCCTCTCAGGATCCAGCCCTACCTAAACTGTAATGGTGGTGTGAGCCAAAAATGACTTATCTTCTGAGTTTACTCCCATAAAACTCAGAGACAAGAGGAGTTAGGAGTCCACTGTTGTTTATTGCTAAGCAATGGGTTACAGTTGAATTGTTTCGCAAAACCGCAACATGCATCAACCCCGCTCAATGGTCAGGGTGGTGGTATTTATAACATTTCAAACAAAGGATTTCAATTTTCACCAATCATGTACATCATTACCTCATTTCATGTTTAATACACATGCGCAATAAGCATTGCTAACTTAAAGTTACCAGACGTCCCCGTTTCCCGGGGACAGTCCCTGGATTTACAAATCAGTCCCATACGAAATCCATTGAGGTTGAAAAGTGTCCCCAGATTTATTGGGGGGGGGGAATCTGGTAACCTTATGCTAACTAAGCTTTGATTCTTACCGTGATCTGTTACATTGTGATGCATGTTGGGAACCTGTGTTACGTGTAGCCAGTTGCACCATGTATCAACTTATGTTCTAGTTTATGAGCTGTATCTTTGTGGTTCACATATTAGTTGTACTTTTGCCCCAATGGAGGCAGCAACTTGCAAAACCATCAGTTTCATAACGCAACAGGCTACCATAACTTCTCTATTAGAAGCACATCCAAGGATTTAAAGGGGTTCACAATGGGACAAATAAATCCCCATTGTATCAAACACTACCCCCACAATTAAAAGAACTAGAAGTAAAGGCACTATAAAGACTTACTTAAAGAAAAAGAAAATGAAAGGATAAAGCTGGAAATTAAGGGAAAGGGTCTTGAATGTCCTTTGCATGAAATAAAAGACCTGTATAGGATCTCTTTAAGCTGTAGTCCTTGGTGGCGATGTACCATCATTTACTCTGACTTTCTACAGAATATCAAGGGCAATCATACACCCAGCCATGAGATAAAGCATAACTTTTATTACTGCAGACTACAAGGAGTAGATCAAAGCACCGTAGGCAAGGAACTTCAAAGACTGAACCCAAACAACAAACACTTCAAATAATATGCAGGCCAGCAAAAATCCAGCACTGTTTGCAGAACAATTAGATGTCAGATTTACTGAATCTACAGTTACTGATGTAGTGCTTTGACCCTAAAAAAAGAGCATGTCAAGGAGGCAACAACCATCTCACTTCTTAGAAAGTTAAAAGGAATAGTTCCCTTTTTATTTGTTTTTACTAAGGAAAGGGACGAGTCTCAGTCTGCATAGCACGGCTAATAGAATGCTGAATTATGTCAACATTTTGTATATATATTTTACATACTGGTAGATATTATACATCTCAAATACTGTATATCTTAAATCATATACAAAAAATGTTAAAATTCAAAATTAAAATAATTTTTGGAATCTTGGTATATTTAAATTGTAAATAAAATAATGATTCTAAACGTGTAATAAAAGGTAAAACCTGTCTAAATAGATTTAGAGTCAATAGTAAGATAATGGCTTTCACTTTCAGAAATTTGTAAAGGTCTCATTTAGGGAGAGAAACTCTGTTTATTGCACACTAATTATATACTTGTTAAACTTGATGGATGAGAGCACTAAATGGCCATCAAGCATCCCATGGATATTGTTGTAATACTGAGGGGGTGGCATTGGACAGAAGAAGGTTAATGGAACTGGTCTTAGTAAATTGCCAAAGTTAATAGTCCTAGCAAAGTTGCTAAGTGCTTTACTTTTGTTAGTGAGATAAGGTTACCACTCTCAGCAGCTGGCCTTCTGAATGGCTAGAATAGATAATACCTGTAAGGGGGATTACTCTCCCTCTACCCTAACTGAGCATGGTATGCTCCAGGCATTTGCACACAAACAGCAGCTGGACTTGAAAGACAGGGAAACAGATCTGACTTTGGGCTCTGTAAGCTAGCAATATTTTGGGGCATAGCTGCCAAGTTTTCCCTTTTCTCGCGAGGAAGCCTATTCAGCATAAGGGAATTTCCCTTTTAAAAAGGGAGAACTTGGCAGCTATGTTTTGGGGGGTGGGGGTGATTTCTCCCTGGAGATCTGATGTGGGAACCTTGGAATTTGGGGAGTAAGTATGAGTGTTCCAGGTGAACCTCCACCTATCTTCAACATGCGTGTTTGTAAATAAATACTCACCAATGTTACAAAATGCCAGTGATCTCCTTCCAAAGCTGGGTAAGACCTACAACCCTTCTTGCTGCTCAGAGAGGTGGGTGATTTGGCTGATAGGCATGATGGCTAAATCCACACTGAATGCCTCTGAATGCCATCTGGTGGGAATAACAAAGGAGGAGGGTACTTTTGCACTGATGTCCCACTTCCTGGCTGCCCATAGGGATCTGGCTGGTCATCAAGAACAGAGTGATGGGAATTGGCATAACCCAGCAGAGCCCTTCTTATATTCCCTGTACTACTGCCAAGGCAACAAAGGCAGCAGCTTAACTGAAAGGGTAAGTGTGTGTGTGTGTGTGTGTGTGTGTGTGTGTGTGTGTGGCTTTAACCCTTTGCCCCCTGCCTCCAAGCCAAAAGTTCTCCTCATATGCGAGCAATTTCCATAGGGAAAAAAGCTCTCACTAAAGCAAATAAGACTTTCCCCTTGCAAAAAATGGAAGGGTAGGGTCCAGAATGGAAAAGCAATTACAGTAAAGCTCCCTAGCTTCCACACTAGATTCCCAATATAGATCAGGGACCCTACGCTGGGAATTTTTGTGGGGGTGTTTTAAGCAGCTTGCATTTTAAAAGCACTAACATCCTAGCTACTTTGGGCCTAAGCTTCTACTAGCAACTAGTAACCTGAACAACTCCTGAATAACAAAAGAAAGAAAAAGAACGCCCTCCCTCACCCTCTCCTTCCTAAAACAGAATATGTTTTACATGTTCACATAAGCCGTCAGACCCACTAGAGACATGACCTTCATCTCAGAATGACGGCACAGCAGACTGCCAAAAGATCTACAAAGTGCCTTGCAAAGCAACAACTTTCAACTTTCATCCTGTTTCCCTAAGGAGAATTTTATTTTATCCAAGTTAACGAAAATGAAGTTTCACCATAAATGGTGTTTATTATCAATGAGGAAGAGAGCTTAGTGTCACCTGTACATGGGGATTTTGAAGTCAGCAGCTGTGCCTGATGTCACATTTTACTTCTTTCGTCTCAGTGGGCAAGATGTCAGCACACACTGCTGAAAAATTAATCACTGCTGCATTATTTGAGAAATCTAACATAATCTTAAATATTGCTGATGCTTGGGGGGGGAAAGTGCTGCAGTGACTTAAGCAGAATGATTAAAGCACAGCTAGTAAAATATTATGACAACCCATTCACTTACCTACCTACCTACCTACCCATGCTTTTGAGCCTAGCATATGCACTGAATGTAAACACTTAACCCTGAGTCACATTAGCTGTCAGGTAGATCACGGATTTAAGCTTATCTTTCTTCTGCTATTCCTTACTATTTTCATTAGCTTTCCAACATTACAGAATGTGGGGTATTAACACACAGTCCTTCTACTTCATCCTTTCTCCTGCTTGACTTAGTTCAAAAGGAAAGAACCATTCTTAATGTTCAGAGGGGTAGCCATGTTATGACACAACAAAGGCAGCAAACACAACAAAGAGTCTTGTGGCACCTTAAAGATGGACATATTTATTCTAGCATGAGTTTTCGTTTGGTACAGTCCACTGCATCAAGTGCACAAAGTGTTATCCCAAGCTGCAGGTGCTTATATATGTGTGTGTGTGTGTAAGGTCAAAAGGAAATGAAAACCAGAAAGGCACAGTTGGTGAAATTACCTAATGAACACACATTCCCACACAAAAACTGTGTGCTTAATTGACAAGTAGTAGCATGGAGCCTCTTGATATATTGTAATTCCACTATTTCTCGTTGCACTTTGAAATTCTTTTGTTCAATGGCCACCTTAAAGGTCCATTATAGAGTGTCACAGAAGGTCTTAAATGTTTACCCACTGGCTTTTCTATATTGCCATTTCTCGTGACACATTAGTGTCCATTTTTTTCTTTCCATAGGGACAGGGACTTCAGTACATAGCTGCCAAGTTATCCCTTTTTTAAAGGGAAATTCCCTTATGCTGAATAGGCTTCCTCGTAAGAAAAGGGAAAACTTGGCAGCTATGCTTCAGTAATGCAATTCTCAGCTGCTTAAATGTCTACAAATATGTGGCTTTGCCCATACAAATGCAAAATTAATAAATATACGTAAATCTTCCAAGTGAAAAAAAACACCCAATAACCTGAAGGTATTTGTTGTTTTTTTACATGAAAAATTATACATTTTGGAGAAAAATTAACGATTAGCAATGGAAGATATGGGATGGAATAATGGTTCAATAATGTTAAAATAAAGCCAATTTTATCCATCCCTAGGTTTGGAGACTGAACCAAATCTATTCCAGCAGGAAACCTTGAAGGAACACCATGAAAACCTGCAGATATTTCCACCAGACACTGTAGATCATGGGCGGGTAGACTTCATGTTTCTGGCATTGGCCACAAGTTCTTGTAGCTCCTTAACTACTACTAACAGATTTAATATTGTATTGGGTTTTGCAGACATATCAGTTTATACTATTTTAAAACTGTTAGGTGATACAAAAACCTTTGTATTAATTGTACATATATACAGGTGAAACTCGGAAAATTAGAATATCGTCGAAAAGTGCGTTTATTTCAGTAATGCAACTTATTATTTTTTAATTTTTCTTTTAATTTTTACAAATGCTTTCTTTTGGAAATTCCACAGCAATAAAACAAATAGTTACAATACTACAAAAATGAACATTGCTATTACATTTCATTAATTACATTCCATTTATAATTGACCCGCCTAACGACAAATAATTACAATTACAACAAATAAAGGCTTGACATATCTTGCTTTGCATGTCATGCATCTATCTCATGTATTGGTTTCACCTTTTAAGTTGCATTACTGAAATAAATGCACTTTTTAACGATATTCTAATTTTCCGAGTTTCACCTGTATATATATATGTGTGTGTGTGTGTGTGTGTGTATTGTCTTGGTCATTAAAAAAAGAAAAAGAAATCCAAAAGTATTTGTTTAAGCTTACTTTACTCACAAATTGGATTTATCGTTCCCACTCCTCACCCCACGCCCTGAAAGTGGTGTGTGTTGGCAGCGAGCAATTTACCTGCAGCTGGCAATCTGGGATGTTTGTTTCAGGCCTCCTTCTGGTGACTTTAAAATCTTTGTTCAAATAAAGTGAAGGCAGGATGAGAAACAAGCAGCAAGAATACTTTTTTGTGTAAGAAACTTGTATTCATGGGCATGAACTTGCACTTATCCTGAATGTATATCTTGTACAACCTATTTTTATATATCGCAAAGCTGAAGGTGACTAAACTACCAAGGTCACTATGAAAAGCTACTCAGCACAGAGGCTCTATTACTATGACAACCAGGGGACACAGAAGCAATATTCCGCCTGAGCTTTATTTCTCCTGTCACTTTCATGAACATGACCTCTTTGTGCCATTGCATCATTTTTAGCTATTAAAAGTTAAAACATGAATGGTTGCCCAGTCTCAAGCTGGTTAACCAATATAAGCCTTCCCTTTGGCACAGAGACCAGAATGTTAAAACACTCAAACACCAATATAGCTTTATAATAGAAACTGTAAAAAATGGATTTAGGAATTTTAAGCAAGCCCAATCTATCAGTAAAAAAATTGCCCCAACCTTCCAGGATATCTTCTTTAAAAAGGAGGGGGGACTTTAAAGCTTATTAAAATAAATATACACTTATTATTTTTAAAATATTAAATATGATGTGGTAATTCTGAAAATAACTTTATACGGTTAGCTTGAATAAGGAACCCAGTAAACATTTGTTGAATGCAACTGTCCCTTTATGAAAGCTGTTTATGTATACTACTGGGTGTACCACTAAGGTCTGGGTATGGCATGAGGGAAAACACTTTGTTTTCCCGAGTGCTTATTTTCTTTAAAAAAAATGTCTAGGGGTACAGTCATTTTGACTCAAGAAAATCACCATTTTATAGTTCAAATCGGGGAAAATGAATACAGTAAATGGACAAAAGTACAAAGACTCACAAAATGTTTAGGGGTATGCGTACCCCTGCATCCCCCCCCCGAAAAAAGCAGTGGTTCCCCCCCTCACCCTTTCTGTCTCCTTTGGCCTGCTCTGGTGCTTCCCCCCTCCCCTATTCCCTTTTTTGGGGGAGGGGGCATTTTCTTTTATAAACACAACTCAAACACATGCATAACTGTGTACCATTTTGGATGTTCTAAAGTAGCAGCAACAACTGAAGGAGGAATGATTCATGCACCCTTCTCTTGGTTCCAGGTCTTTTGCACAAAGGGTAAAGGGGATACACGTGCCATATTTATTTACTTAATACTGTATATTTACAGGTGGCAAACATTTCATGTGGGGAAAAACAAAATAAAAAAATCCTTCCAGTAGCACCTTAGAGACCAACTAAGTTTGTCATAGGTATGAGCTTTCGTGTGCATGCACACTTCTTCAGATACACTGTAACAGAAGTCACCAGACCCTTATGTATAGTCAGAGGGTGGGGAGGGGTATTACTCAGAAAGGTGGTGGGAATGGGTGATTGGCTGATAGGAGTGGTAAACCTGTTGATGACTGTTAACGACTGCAATTGGTCTTGCAGGGAACAGCAAGGGCTGAGGCGCTAAAGAAAGCTTTATCATGGATAATGAGATAAGAATCCAGTGTCCTTATTCAGACCAGGTCTCTCCATGGTTTTAAGCTTGGTAATGAGTTGCAATTCAGCAACTTCTCTTTCCAGTCTGTTTCTGAAAATTTTCTGTAATAAAACAGCTACTTTGAGAATGTCCTGGGAGATTGAAGTGTTCTCCTACTGGTTTTTCTGTCCTGCGATTCCTGATGTCAGATTTATGTCCATTTATCCTTTGGCATATTGTTTGTCCAATATAGAGAGCTGAAGGGCACCGTTGGCATTTGATGGCATACACAATGTTAGAAGATGAGCAATTAAATCTTCTTCTTCTTCTTCTTCTTCTTCTTCTTCTTCTTCTTCTTCTTCTTCTTCTTCTTCTTCTTCTTCTTCTTCTTCTTCTTCTTCTTCTTCTTTTTCCTGGAATAGCCAGGCTAGCAGTATCTGTGGCGGATGTCAAACAGGTGCCCCCCCGTCAATTTGCTAGTAGTTAGAAAGGCAAAGGCCAGAGTTGAAAGTGGTGCTATGTGAACTAGAAGCTAGAAAGTGGCAGGCTGAGCAGCTGGGAGACAGTAATGCCCGATTTCTACTAGAATCCAAGGTTGTGGCTATGGGAGAACCAAGACCCTCTTGGGGTGTTAATGCTGTGAACCCATCCATCATAGGCTCATCCATCATAGGGTAAATAAGCCATATATATATATATATATATATATATATATATATATATATATATATCCTAAAGACACCATATCTCCGCTGTCCCTCATTTCAAGGAAATCAAACCCTGGGTAAGAGCCTAGAACCCCTTGAATGTGGCAGCGCTCGGAGATTGAGGTGCATGCAACAATACACAAGATATAGAAACAAAGTTTTAAAAAAACCAATTCAATTATCCATATGATGTATAAACAAAGCAAAACAGCCAATGTATCTATAACACAGTGCCATGGGCCTGTAAAAATATTAGGGTCAACATCAACAAAAGTTTATTTCCCAGACATCAATCAGAACAAAAATAAATAAATTACTGCAGCAGCCCATGCCTGCCACCCAGAACTATCAAAAACCTGGAAGCAGAGGGAAGTTTTTTAATATTCAATTCATTAAAAATGGGAGTGTTGGAGTTTTGTTCTGAATCTTATCATTCTTCTGCTACTCAGTTTCGGTGGATGAGGAATAAATTTGCACTCATGAATAACCTGTGAACCAGTACTTTCTGTCACTTAAAACCAAAATCAAAGTGAACGCAGCATTTACTTTAAACAGCATTCATACTTCACAGACTAGTTAAAGTTAAGCATCACATAAGTACCTTTGGCTACACAGAAGAATGAAATATATCCGAATGCAGTTGTGAATACATTTCCCTCCCTTTAACTCTGCTCTGACTATACAGTCAGTGCATATCTTGGCAGCACACACAACATACACTTGAAGCACACTTTGTTTCTCCCAGTGAATACCGAGAGCTAGCTGTAGCTCTGTGAGGGGCAAACTACACTACAGGATTCTTGGGGGGGGGGGGAATAATGTGCTCTAAATGTATGCTGTAGACACAAAATGGTTGCATTATTTGAATGACTGCCCAGTTACTAATAAGCTTACATGAAATAGTGAGAAGTCGAAATAAATCATTTAAATCATTTAAAACTACTGTGTTATTATGCTTAGATAATGCAGTAACCATAAGGCATAGGATATCAGTAGTATAGTGCTACAACTTTATCTTTATCTTTACCTTTACTATCAAGCAGCTATTTTTGCACCATAACCCTGAATTGCTGAAAATGCACATTTCCCTTTATATTTCATCACTGTCTCCTTCTTTCTATGCTTTTTGACAGCTGATATTATAGGGTCTATTTTTGCCAAAGGAAGAGAGAGAGGTCAACAGACAATGCCACGACTCCTCCGAGTATCAACTATTACAGCTTTACACTGAAACACTTGCCTACACCCTGCCAAGCTGGAAATGTAATCAACCCACTGCTTCAATGAGTGGGAGGGGCTTTTATTTGAGGGTGGAGAGTTAGGGTAGGTAGATATATTTCTTATACCTATGTGCAAGGCTGAATTAGTAAGTTGTTCAAGGTGGTTGATACATAAAAAAGAGTCAACAGGATGTACAGAACTTGTTTATAATATTTTTGCATTGTTCACTACATCCGTTAAGACTTTAGTTTGACTTATTTTCTCTTAAACATCAGCTATGTCTTTAATTAGAGAATAGAATTTAGACTGATTGGTGGTTACAAAAATGCTTCAAATATCTGGAGTGGAATTTGGATCCCTGCACAGCCTAAGATATTGACCAAAGCACTAAGTCAACATGTTGATGATTAAAGGTCAGGGGCGCTTCCAGACTGTCACTACATTCAGAAAGGAATCAATCACATATTGGCAAATTCAGGTTGCACAATGAAACTTGATTTGGTGTTCTTCCACAACAAATCCATATCACCCCATAAGGAAGGCGACAGGACAAACGCACTAGAAAGGGTGGGATAACATTTGCTTGACATAATGTTATGTAACCCCACCCCAAACCCGCAAACAAATCAGAATGAAGATTTAATAAATAGTGAACGTTGTCCAACATCCTCACAGATGTTGTGCAAACAAAATCAGAACATATTTCAAACAGAGTATTTGCCAAAACTAGTTCTAAGCAACACTCCTGGTTTCCACTTCAAAGCTAAATGACGCACAACAATGTTATCAAGAGCCATCGTGGAGTTTCTGTGCTGGTGAGGGTGGTGCTAGCAAGCAACCCTTAACTGGTAGCATTTGGAGAGAGCATCACACTATTACAGCTTTACACTTCTTGGGAGAAAAGGAATGACAAACCTAGACAGCATCTTAAAAAGCAGAGACATCACCTTGCCAACAAAGGTCCGTATAGTTAAAGCTATGGTTTTCCCAGTAGTGATGTATGGAAGTGAGAGCTGGACCATAAAGAAGGCTGATTGCCAAAGAATTGATGCTTTTGAATTATGGTGCTGGAGGAGACTCTTGAGAGTCCCATGGACTGCAAGAAGATCAAACCTATCCATTCTTAAGGACATCAGCCCTGAGTGCTCACTGGAAGGACAGATCGTGAAGCTGAGGCTCCAATACTTTGGCCACCTCATGAGAAGAGAAGACTTCCTGGAAAAGACCCTGATGTTGGGAAAGACTGAGGGCACAAGGAGAAGGGGACGACAGAGGATGAGATGGTTGGACAGTGTTCTCGAAGCTACCAATATGAGTCTGACCAAACTGCGGGAGGCAGTGCAAGACAGGAATGCCTGGTATGCTCTGGTCCACGGGGTCACGAAGAGTTGGACACGACTAAACAGCAACAACAAACACATGCAGCTTCCTAGAGACATTTCACAGAACTATTTTTTGTTCAGTAATGACAAGAATAAGACTGTGCTGAAAGTTCAAACTGAGGATGTGTTTAGGGTAAAAGGTGTGATTCTACAAAGAAGATGAAATCACCAGCCCACACCATACCATTTGGGGGGCAGCTATTCCCTCCAACACATTACTTCAGCAGCATTTATAAGGGTCCTTTCTTCCCGGCAGAACCAATCTCAGTCAACTAGAAAGCACAAGAGTTACTGTGACTTCACAACATCACAAAGCCAATCAGAATTTGGTTATAGGATTACATCACTGAAGACAATTGTCCTCAACTTAAAAAGCAGTGCCCTTTCTCTTTCAAAGTCCTCACCCTCCACTGCCTAAAGTAGAAGGGTTGCCTCTGTTTAAAGTGTTTGTGCAAAGTATCCCCCACCTCTGGTTTAACCATAGATAAGAGGGCAAGTATCCAAGCAGTCTACTTTCATCCACAAAACCAGTTGCTTCTGTAGTGTTCATAAGCAGCATGTGACATTAACAAGCAGAAAAATAATCATGATTGTCCAGTCACACATTGCCGTTCATGACGTAAGCAGTCTTGGAGGATATGTTGCAAAGCTCATTACAACAGTCCTTTCTCAAATAACCTCACACATAATTCAACTGGCTGTAGGTCTCCTAAAGAAGAATTGCAATGGGAAAAGGTAGGAGCTTTTGTGTGCATGCACACTTCTTCAGATACACTGAAACAGAAGTCTTCAGTGTATCTGAAGAAGTGTGCATGCACACGAAAGCTCAAACCTATGACAAACTTAGTTGGTCTCTAAGGTGCTACTGGAAGGATTTTTTTATTTTGTTTTGACTGTGTCAAACCAACACGGCTACCTACCTGTAATGGGAAAAGGGTCTCTATAGGTTGCACTCAACTAAATTCTAGTCAGAATAGAAACAATTAACCTAAGTCAGCCATATTCACTAACTGCAATGTGTTTGCGTAGGACTAGCATTGACTACAACCCTTATTCTCTAACTCAGGGGTCCCCAAACTAAGGCCCAGGGGCCGGATGCAGCCCAATCACCTTCTAAATCCGGCCCGCAGACAGTCCAGGAATCAGCATGTTTTTACATGAGTAGAATGTGTCCTTTTATTTAAAATGCATCTCTGGATTATTTGTGGGGCATATGAATTCGTTCATATATTTTTTTCAAAATATAGTCCGGCCCCCCACAAGGTCTGAGGGACAGTAGACTGGTCTCCTGCTGAAAAAGTTTGCTGACCCCTGCTCTAACTCAAGAAACTGCTCTTTCTTAGTTAAAATACAAATTGTCACAACCATTAAAAGTTCAAGAGTCACATCTAAAGTGCATTCTGGTAATTCCATACTTGTATTAAATTTTAAATCTAAAAATATCGTTTTAGGAGGAAGATAGCCAAAGCTAGAGGTTAATTTTACCAGTAACTGGGTGCTGCTTCAGAACTATATATATGTATATATATACAGGCATTGTGCTTGTGTTGCTCTTTACTCAACATATGAGCTGTTAATTCAGCTGCTGACTCAAAAGTGTAAGACCTAACAGAAGGCTAACAACCTTTCCCACATCAATTCTGAAATCTCCCTTGGCAGACATTTAACTTTGTGTGTCACAGAGGGAGGAAAAGTGAAGCTTTCAGAATGTTTTATGCATAGTGAAGTTATTTTAGAAGCAGCTTAGGAAGGCAAAACACCACTTCCTTCTGAAGACCATTAGAAAAACAACAACAGAAGTAAACAAAAAAAAAATTGACAGAGTTTCTTAATTCCAATTCAACAGGACTCAAAACAAGCTGTTAAGGAGATAAAGCAGTAAAATGTTTATGGAAATTGACTGAAATTTATTACTGACTTGATAAACCTTTGCTTTGCCCACTCCTGCTGCAACCCATGCTGATATCTGTGAACTCACCATGAGATTTGTGAGTCCCACTTTGTCTATTAAAACAGATTGTTGGGAAGTGGGAAGAACATGGTTGGAGAGTTGGGCTGGAACTGTTACTTATATCATCCCCCCCCCCCCCGTGGAGCACTATATATCTCCTTAGTCCAAGAAACTTTTCCATTTCCATTCTTCCCCCTTTCCCACCCAAAAGCAGTTGGTCTCACCTCTCAACTCACTGTTCTCTTTTAGTTTCCTTGCACCTCATGCCCCACACCTAAAATAGTTTTGTTTTCAGTATGCTGGATGTTCAAACTCCCTTCTTTCAAGATTATCTTCAACTCTACTCACAAATCAAACCTGGGAAGAGAGTGAGAATATTTTTACCTACACCCTCTCTCTTCTTCTCTTCCACAAATTTGTTCAGGAAGAAAAGGCACAGTACTACCGTACTACTGCAATAATCTTGTTAACTCCAAAAGAGGTTAGAGTTTAACAGGCTTACAGGGAAAGTATGCTAGAGTTTAGAGGGTTGTCAGGGACCCAGAATCATACCACTGCTTTTTACCGAAATGTTTCATGGATCCCGGTTACTTCATCTAAATGTGCAAGTGTGCACTAAGCATTCATCTGGTAGAATCATAGAATCTTAGAGTTGGAAGGGATCCCAAAAGCCATCTAGTCCAACCCCCTCCAATGCAGGAATCTCATCTAAAGCATCCATGACAGATGGCCATCCAGTCTCTGCTTAAAAACGACCAAGGGAAGAGAATCAACCACAGCTAAACAGCTTCTCCTGTCAGAAAGTTTTTTAAAATGTTTAGTCAGAATCTTCTTTCTTGAAGCCATTGGTTTGAGTCCTACCCTAACTAATACATAATACATATAATCAGTCAGCCCCAACTTCATTCTATATACAGTGGTACCTCGGGTTACAGACACTTCAGGTTACAGACGCTTCAGGTTACAGACTCCGCTAACCCAGAAATAGTACCTCGGGTTAAGAACTTTGCTTCAGGATGAGAATAGAAATCATGTGGTGGTGGCGCGGCGGCAGCGGGAGGCCCCATTAGCTAAAGTGGTACCTCAGGTTAAGAACAGTTTCAGGTTAAGAACGGACCTCCAGAATGAATTAAGTTCTTAACCCAAGGTACCACTGTAAATAAGTAGTGTTTATCATCCAGTAGTTCCAGCACCACAGCCTGGGGGGCATTTGGTCTACAAGTATACCCCCAACCCCAGCTACATATAAAAGGGACAGAATAGCAAATAGCATACCAGATCTTTGATCTGTTTGCAATTGTTTGTTTTGCTGGTGAAATTTCTACATAACGTCTCCCCAATGTAGGCGGAGGGCATCACTTGAAACCTGAGTTCTGCAGATTTATTTGATAATCACAGCCTGAAGGTAAAATGCCGTAGAATGGTTCGCATGCCAGGTGGAGAAACACATCAAAAATCACGGTGACCCACAGACCAATATTTCTCCATAGATTAATTATAAACTGAGGACACTATGTACTTTCTATGGAGGCAAAAACCTCAACGCTACATAGAATTCCAAGTGCAAAATTTATGTGAGGCATCAATTCTATTTGCGTATTTTGGAAGCTTCAGTAGACAACAGCTTTCAAACACATAGCACAATTTTGTGCATGTCTACTCAGAGGTAAGATCCATTAAACTCATTGGGAGTTACCTCTGAGTGGTCAGAGCTGCACTGTGGATTCACGAAAAGTAAACTACTGCAGAATCTTCAACAATGACGTATATATGCATGTCCTATTTTTATTCACATTCAAATTTCTTTATTGAGGAAAAATGTGAAGTGAGATGCAGTCCGCAAGAACACTAGTTAAAATCAATACACATAATTTCCGAGACACTGCAATGAGAACGTTTTAATGTAGCAGTCCTTATGCACAATTCAAATATGATTTAGTGGTTGTTATTTTCAAAACAACATGAAACAGGAATGGAAAGCACCTAATGTTTCTTTTAAGAAACAAAGCCTTCCATAATTTTAAAACATAAAAGAAAAATGATGGTACTTCGCCACAGAAGATTTCTGAGCTTAGACACCTTAGATGTTTAATTAAGTTGGAAATCACCAACTTCTTCTCAAGATGCTGACTGCTGGCTTGTTAATTAGTTCCCTCTTTTATTGATTAGCAACTTAAGCAGTACTCAGTTATAAATGGCTGTAACGCCTGCCTTGTTTCAGAGTCTAATTAATATGATATAGACTGTTTAACAATTGGTGTCTCCAAGTAATTTATTGTTCTAAATCTGTATATTTTATTGCTAATCAGCAAGAATAGTGCACAATAAAAATAAAAAAAATCTAACTGAAGCACCATAGTCAAGATTTGTGTGTTTTGTTTTTCTTATAATTTGTGTGTGTGTGTGTGTGTGTGTGTGTGTGTGTGTGTGTGTAAAAACTTTCCAAAAGTTGGTATAACTGTGAGCTAGTAGAAAAGCTATTGCTTCATTTCAGAATTGAGGTGTCACAATATTTGATGAACAGATTGATAAAGTAGGGTTAGATTATGTGAACTTCTTCCCCGTTAACCATACTGAAAGAAGTGGCAGCTAGATAAGGGCATGTAGCTCAGTCACTGTGTATTGAACTAAAACTGAGCTGAGCTCTAAAAGAAGAGATTATTTATCATAGCCAAGTTCTTACTTGCTATCTATAAAGCCTTGCAAATTAAAAAGACTGCTCACAGGACAGGCCTGGGGCAGGGGAGACACCAATTCCTCCATCCCCTGCCTTCAGCTTCCAACCGTCAAGTAATTTGTTGCAAAGAGCTGGGGGACCCTTCAGAACAGCATGGAAGGTGTCACAGGGAGCTGCAGGTGTTAAGGGTGAATCAGCAAACAGTGCCCCTCTCACCTTCCACCAGCGGGATCCTCTGCTGGACTGAAGGGCATTGTGTGAATGGAATGGGTTGCTTACATTTGCTGAAGAGCAAGTCACAGTGCAAGCCATATTGTTTGAACTGGAATGGATTCTCTTAGCTTGGCTACAATTATAAACTGAGCACACCTAGGCCTTACAGAGTAATCCTATATATGTCTACTTAAAAAAAATAAGTCACACTGAGTTTTCTCTGTTAATAAATTAATTAAATTACTGAGGGAAGATCAGTTTAAACCCCTTTTTTAAAAATCAATTGTATGAGAAGCCTGCAAATAAGTGCTCAAGACTCCAACCCCTGCCAGACGTGTCTTGTAAAGTAGGAACAAATTCCAAAACATAGCTGTTTTATTCTGTAACAGTAAAGAACAACAAGGAGTCCTGTGGCACTTGAAAAATAACAAATTTGGTGTGCAATGGACTTTTGTAGCCAGAGTCCATGATTAATTTCTCACCTATTAAATGTTAGAACCACCATAAATTTGTTGTTTCCTTAGTGTTGACTGAATACGCATGTTGAGAGCTATACACATCCCTCGGTTTTGCATGAAACCTAGAAGCAATGAATGTCTATCATTCACACTCCCTCTGCTGAAGCTTCACTAATAAAATGAAGGACCTAGAACATACTACGTATTATTTTTATCCAAGCAAATTGATCCTGGGTTGTGGTGGTGGACTGTTCCTCTGTTCCTCTCCCCACTGTCTCTAAATGGAAGAGTCAATAAGATCTGGGGTGGATTGTCTGGGAAGCAGCAGCAGCAGCAGATGCTGTGTGTTATGACTCCCTAGTTTCTATAGTTACTTATTCTCTCCCCTCCCACCAAAGACATTATCTTGACTGATCCATAATAAATTATAAAGCTGTAAAGTCCTTGCTGGGGGGCAGGGGCACTGAATCAGCTTCAAATGAGAACACACTACTGGCAGTCTCTTATTACAGGAGTACACCTCCCTTCGCTGGTTTCCATGATAAATCTCCTCTGGCATTTGCTGGTTTTGGAAAGAAGTTGAAGCCAGTAGCTTCACCTCATCTTCAACCTACCTGCCAGAGTTCTCCACCATAACTCTTCTTCCTTCAGTGTCTGAGCTTAAATCTATCCATTTAGCAACTCACCCTGAGCAATATCCCATCTCACCTCCCTGAACTGAAACCAATCATGGACTATACATTACGCTTGCAGCTGTCACATCTCTCACTGCTTGCATGACGACTTCCCTTCCTCTGCTGTGTGTCTGTCCTGTCCTGTAACCTCTTCGTGACAGGGCTTTGTTACAGGATTTGTATAGTTCTCGGGAGAGTGGAACACCGGTTATTATACCTGGTAATATAGGGCAATGAAATAGTGGAGTGCTAGCCAGATAAAAGAATAAGAATGACTTAGATCCGGTATGGGTTTTTTTTGGCCTGAGGAACACATTCCTTTCTAAGCAACCTTATAGGCACCTGCACACTTCTGAGTTCCTTTATGGAACTATAATTATGTGTTTGGGTGATGAAGTTTATCTAGGATGGTTTGGCCTTTAACTGCAGGCAGGCAGATTTCCTAACTTCCAATCTAGGTTTTACCTAAGATAGGCACAAGTTTTCCACACTGTATTTAATAACTATAACCTTTTCTACCAATACCTGTTGTTGAATCTTCTGAGTGTGGGGCAAATGTCCCTTACTATCATTAGGGTTGCCAAGTCTGCTTCCAAAAAATAGCGGACAAGTGGGGGGGGGTTAAAATTAAATTAAATTATATATTTTCTTATTTGCTGCTGCTCCTGCGCGTCAGGGACAGGAAGAGGCGTCTTTTTTCCCGTGCCTCTCCCTTTTGTTCTCCCCGCGAGTCAGGAACATGTGGTGCAGAACTTCGGCAACAGGTGCCTCCCCCCTCCCAATTTTTAAATGTATTGTGAAACAATTGAATATGATTAATAATTTTTCCGGAAAATCGAGTTCAATTGATATTCGATCTTTGTCTCATTCTTACTTATGGAAAAAAAGACAAAACGTGATTCTCCTATCCTTATTCTCTTAGACTTTACAGCTTTAGATTACGTAAAAAGTCCACTATTTTGTGGGGGGAAATAGTGAACATAATGTGAAAAAAGTGGACTGTCCGTTCAAATAGTGGACACCTGGCAACCATAACTATCATTCTGTCACATACTACAGCAGTCCAAAATAAGGGGCTTCCACCAAAATAAGGAGCTTCCGCCAATCCTTGTTTCAAGAAATTTGATTCTTGATGAACCCCTGGTGAACAAATCAGTTCTCAAAAGTGACTTTATGGGTAAGGAAAACTCACTTTGAATTCACAAGATGACAAGTAAGAATAAATGAACAATACAAAGACAGTTTTCGGCTATAGAGGTTCATGTGAAGTAAAAGAAAAGATTCTGTAATGTGCCTTAAAGGAAGCAGCAAAACAAACATAATGTATTGCTTTCTTTATGCTCTGTGCTTCAAAGTAGTGCGACAACAACACTTTATCCCTGCTGCAAACTGCAGAAAAGGAAGCAAGGTGTAACATAGTCAAATTCTCACTCCCACATTACTACATTACCACATTACTACTATTACTTCCTGCTCATCTTTATTCATTGCGGTGTAGCATGAACTTTCCACTCAGTCTGTTTTTCACTCATTGTGACTAGAACAAAACATTATGCTAGATTTAATTGAAATCTGTCCACATTTCTCTCTCTCTCTCTCTCTCTCTCTCTCTCTCTCTCTCTCTCACACACACACACACACACACACACACACACACACACGGGGGGGGGGGGATTGCTTCCTTGAATGCATAATGAGATACCCCAAGATTGTTTCAGGCACTGATATATTCCAAATCTGGCTCTGATACATTTACAAGGGCAGGGACTATCAGAGCCATTTCAGCATATTCGTTCCATTTATCTGGACTCCATTTGGAAACACCAGACAAAAATATATGCATGCTTACCCAGAAGTAACTCCCATTATGTTCAACATGATTAATTCCAGGCAAATGTACATAAGATCACAGCAACAAGGTATCAGAACCCCCTTCTGGTTCTGAAAAATTGAACTAACCAAAACAGAGGAGAAAATGGTTATCGAAGGCAATCACTTCCTCTCTTGAAACTTGCTTCAACCTGAAGTTACCAGCTTGAACCATAAAAAACTTCCAACTGAAGAGGTAAACTGTGATCTCTTTGTGGATCCTTTGCTTGGGAAAAAACGCTGCTGAGCTGTTGCCTCACTACCTGACCATCCACATGTGGCACCTGCCACTTAGGTCCAGGCCGCTAGCCCTGGCATGAGGAGAAAGAAACTCTGGATAACCAGTAGTGTGTTGGCAGCTGTGAAAACAACAGCATGACAACAAAAATAGTTCTTATTCAGAGCGGGGTGTGTCTGTGTGTCTCTGTGTGTGTGTCAGAATTTATATAAAATCAGTATCACCTGAAACAGTAATAAGACCGTGAAAAGGTGTAAGTATGTGCAAACCTGAACGGCAGGAAATTTCAAACATAATAAGTTATATTTCATGTGGAACTAGCCCAAATAGGGACAAGTGCTTGTTGCCTTTTCAGCACCCACTGAAGACCAAGACACTGAGGTCCACCTCTGAGGGTTTTCTGGCAGTTCTCCCACTGCAAGAAGTTAAGTTACAAAGAACCAGGCAGAGGGCCTCCTCGGCAGCGGCACCCTCCCTGTGGAACACCCTCCCATCAGATGTCAAGGAGATAAAGAACTACACAACTTTTAGAAGACATCTGAAGGCAGCCCTGTATGGGGAAGTTTTTAATGTTTGACGTTTTATTATGTTTTTATATTTTGCTGGAAGACGCCCAGAGTGGCTGGGGAAACCCAGCTAGATGAGAGAGGTATTAACAATACATTTATTATTATTATTATTATTATTATTATTATTATTATTATTATTATTATTATTATCCCTTTTAAAATGATATTTTTACCTCAGTCTTTATCAGTACTGGATTTGAAATTCTTTTTTTATGTATGTTTTCGTGATGTATTCATTGTCGATTGCTTTGGGCTGCTTTATGGGAAGTTATTGCTAAATGAAGTAAATGACGTTGTGATTAGACTTCAGTTTGGTAGCCCCCCCCCCCCAATCCAGCTTATTATTTCCTCTAGGCCAGTGTTTCTCAACCAGTGTGCCTCCAGATGTTTTGGGACTACAACGCCCATCATCCCTAGCTAGCAAGACCAGTGGTCAGGAATGATGGGAGTTGTAGTCCCAAAACATCTGGAGGCACACTGGTTGAGAAACACTGCTCTAGGCAATGATCCAGCACCTGCATGGCCTCACCTGATTGAAATGACTAGGAAAAGCAGAGCGGCATGTTGTCCACAAGCTGGTGACACTATATTCTACACAGTGCCCTATAACCACTCCCCCAACAGCTCCAAATAAAGGTTTAAAAGCTTGGGGGACAAGATGGAACCCCCAAAGACCTCACAACATTATTGCCATGGGACCATACAGCCGTCCCCTCTTTCACTCTCTGAAAACAGCCGTGCAGGTAGGAGTGGATCCACCATATCACCATGCCTTCAATTCACATAGGCCATTCGAAGAGTACATCATGGCTGTTAGTATCAAAAATTGTCCAGATATCCAGGAAAATTGACACAGTCACATTCTCCTCTCCTTCTCCTGACGAAGGTCACCAATCAGGGCAACCAAGACTGTTCCAGTGCCAAAACCAGGATGAAGCCAGACTGAAATGGGTCTAGATTAGTGTTTCCTAAACTTGGGTCTCCAGCTGTTTTGGATTACAAAACTCAAACATCACTGAGCTTCCCCCCCTTTTTTCTAAATGATGCCTAAAAATAGAGTAGGGAACGCACCCCCCCCCCATATTATTTATGGTGCATGGGTTTCAGAATCAGAACTTATGGCAGAGGGGGAAACAAACAAAGCAATGAAAACCACTCAGCACTAATGTTGTAGCTCATCATTGCCAAGGTCCCTGTGTTTCATATGCATGCTATGCCATTAGATAATTATATATATTTTAAATCAGCTCCACATTATACAGCTCAATGAAAAGATGTACTGCGTCTACCCTGTACGCTTTTCACTGTATGGCCTCTATAATTTCATAAGAAATCACTTAGACTATGCAGATAAGTCCTTAACAGCCTTTTCATTTTCAAGAAAATGAACTTATTAAAAACAAAAGCATTATCATAAAATTATATGACAAGCTATAGCTCAGGGATCCATTTCCTCGGAAATGTCACGTGTGTATATTCGCTTTCATTATGAAAGAAAAGCAGATATTCAATTTTGCTTGACAGGTTTAGCAAATAGCTCTTTCTGAATAAAACCTGGTGAACTAACAATATTGAAAGTCTGCAAACGTGAGATCCTAGAAGACTTAGGAAAAAATAAATAAATACCCTAGATTCTAGTAGACTAAATGACAGTACAGACATGTTTTTAAGTAATTGGTTTTCTCCTCCTCCTTTCTCCCTAACAATCGTACAGACTACATTTGCATGCCACACTAAACCATGTTTTTAGTGCAGCATGCACAAGCTTGTGTACCTTACACATATAAGCCAGATGGAGTACTTGGGATGCTTTAACTTTCCACTTCCTTTAAATGTAGCCTGTTGATTCCGTCAGCTGGGGATAGTGGTTTAGTCTAACTATGTTTAAACCTGTTTTGAAGTTCCCTTGTTTTCAAACTGTCCACATTCAGTGATAAACTACCTAGAAACTGATAAAAAAATATTTCCCCAGAGCATTAGCCGTTTTGGTCTGTTACAGCAAAAGCTACGAAGTGCCTTGTGGCACTTTAAAGACTAACAAATTTATTATATCCTAAGCCTACAAGGACTACAGTCCACTTTATCAGCTGCATGGGATGTTACCCTGAGTATATGTGCAGCTGCTACTCAGGATAACACTTCAAGCATCTGATGAAATATTCTGTGGTCCACAAGGGCTTATACAATAATAAATGTGTTAGTCTTTCAGATGCCACAAGACCCACTGTTGCTTTGACAGAAACCTTCTAAAGTCTTCCTCCTGGCTACACAGAAGGGATGAGGTAAGCAAGTGAACTTGAGGCTTGCTTCACCTTGTTCCTACTTGTGCACATCATGATGCTAACACAGCCACTGTCGTTATCTTAAACATCTTGTCAGCATATTTAGAGCAGATAGGTCTCATAGCTTGGACTAATTTTCCCTTTAGAAAATACAGTACATGCTTGCACGATATCACTTCCAATTCCTGGTGGGCAGGGCTGGTCAAGGCCATTTTGCTGCCATGGCATTAACTAAAAATGCCACCATCTGCACGCCCAACACCCGAGGAGGCCCAGGGAACAAAAGGAGGAGGGTGGCAGTGTGCAGATTTGCTAGGTAAATGGGTCTGGAACCTCTTGAATCTCACACTGGGCAAGAATACTTGAATGAACTTTAAGGGATCTGCAACAGGTTGCATCCCAACTACCTGCCTTCAATGTGCTCTCCTATCAGACCAAGGTAGAGGAGCCTCCTCCCATACCTCACATTAACATGCCAATGAAGGCCTGCAAAATCACAACCACTTGGGCCTCACAGTTTTGTATGAATGAGTCGGGCAAGCAGCAAGTGGCGGTCCTGTCCTTTCTAGCCTAGCAGCTTTTTAAGGAACTTCAAGGAAGCCTACGTAACAGATGGCTCAGGATGTCTGTCAACATGTGTTTTTCATTTTTTCTTCTCTTAAATATACATTGCACCTGCTATTCTATCCTACGCTGGCAATCACTCTGTAGCCAACTTCACATTCATGTTAAAAACAACAACAACAACAACAACAACAACAACAACAACAACATATATAAGCTTTTATTCTGAAGTGCCTTGGGGCAGGCCTTCTAAACTGGCATGTTGAGTTGAGTGAGCTCTGTCCTATTGCAATAGCTATAATAAATGCTGGGTCCCTAAATCTGGATGCTGGACTTGAAGATAGTTTCCTTGGTTCTGTGGTGGTAGCTCCTCACCTGGGTAACAAATAAGGTGGTGTAGAGGTGAATTCTTACCTGCATCACATTTCAAAGGAGCAATATTTGAGGTTTTGTCCTGAAATCCCAGATGAAACACCCAGGACTATAGCTTTTTTTGCTATTTTGGACCCTACAGAATTTTTTTTTAAAGCTCCTGATCACCCACTCAATTGATGCAGAATCATAATAATCAAGAGACCCAAATCCATCACTTTCACAACTGACAGTCACATGTATAAAAAATAAAATGTGATTTTTAAAAAATAAAACAGTAGTTTTCAGAAAAAAACATCAACACTTCTATTATGTTAAAGCAGAATTTAAAAATGAGAGACGTTATCACGGTGATTGCAAATATGCTACCTTCTTTTTAAAAGAAGTCAGGTCAGGATTTGCTATGCAAAACCAACTGATCATGTAGAAAGTAGATTGCACATAGACCTTTGTTCATAGTGAAATGAAGTGATTCTGAATGGTCACCACATGCCAAAGCTGTGCCCAAAGTGCTAACTGATGAACTTGGACAGACTTTACACTGGAAAGGACCCATGCTGTTGCAATTTTACTACTTTTAGAACAAAACAGTTTGCAATGTAATTGCTCAGGTTGTTGGCAAAGAAACTGAACTATGATGCACAGAGCACTGGTTTGATTTAGCAGATTTTTAAATCTTGATAGGTCTTGCAGAATCTAAATGACTAGATCACAAGGTGCCCCTCACACATTTTAAAAATCATACAGCATCCACAATGCATCCTTCTTAGCAAAACGTTTATCTGTTGCAGAAAGCAGATAGAAAGCGGAAGGAGAGAAATGAAGGCCTAGGGCAGGCATGGCCTAACTTGGCCCTCCAGCTGTTTTGGGACTACAATTCCCATCATCCCTGACCACTGGTCCTATTAGCTAGGGATGATGGGAGTTGTAGTCCCAAAACAGCTGGAGGGCCAAGTTTGGCCATACCTAGCCTAGGGCAACAATATAGCCATAGTTAGCAAAATGTAGTGATACAAGTACCAGAGTTCTACATTTACACACATTTGAGTCATTTCTTAAGTGCATTCAGTTTGTAACTGTGCCACTTCTTATGAGTGGGGGACCTGCCACCTCAATAGTGGGCTCAATTGAATTTCAAATGCTTTATATGAAAGAGGAGGAAAGTAATGCTTCTTGTCAACTAACCACTCTGAATGAAAAATATTGCAAAATGGAACAGGTTGAAGTAGCTTGAACCTAGGTATGGAAGTTACTACCAATATTAAAAGAGGAGGTTAAGAACATCAGCATAGTCTAGTTAAATACAAGCCAAGAAGGGCAGCTTTATTCGCTGCTTTATCATGGGCGTATGAAATTCAATGCCCTTTTGAATTAATGTATAATATTACAGTGGCATTTTAAAATAAGAAATAAAGGAGAGGAAAAAAGTTTTTAAAAATGACACTTTACCTGCAAGGCACAACATGAATGATTGCAGTACGAGCAGTTCCCATAGCAACCTCATTTTCAGTTTCTGAGGTCAAAGGAGGCCCAACTCCAATATGTAATGATTAGAATGCTGCTTCGTTTAAGTTTTATACAATCTTTAATCTGTAGGGATACAAAGAGAAATATCATTACATTGAGATTCAGGATTACAGTTCCGTATGTTCTTTGAGATTCTCTGCCTTTCCATATGATCTAAAATAAATTTGCACCTGAAGGAAAGCAGCGAAGCTGTTATTTTTAAGTCAGTGAGGCAGGTAAAAATAAATAAATCATAGCCTTTAGATATAATACTAAATTTTAGTGTGTGTGTGAGAGAGAGAGAGAGAGGGGGGGGGGGAGGCTGTGACAGAAAGACTTTAAGTTAAAAGAAAGCCTACAAGTGATGAGGAAAAAGCTCTTCCGAGTTAGATATTAGATCTAACTTGTCATCTTCTTTCCGCAGCCTTACACAAGCCATATTAACCTCACTGCCAGCTCACTAATCTAGTAATTATTATTTAGTTAATTGTACAAAACACCTTGAAGATGGCAGTCCACTGAGTGTTTGTCATCCTCTGCTTTATCCCTTGACAACTTTGAACTTGCTCACATCGCAGCAAGTGAAATGGTAATAAGGGCAACCTACGGGTCCCTGTGGAGATGATAAATGCCCTTCTGTATACAAAGTCAGGGTGAGCCATTAGAGGAGAGCAAGACATCCCTTTTTGCCCAGGGAGCTAGGGCACAGTCTCCCCATTGCTCACGGCCATCCAGCAGCACAGATAGCCTGAGATTAATTGCTGCACTGTAACTCAAATCTCCCGCATGACAGTGTGTTGTCTTCCTTGCAGACCTCTGGAGCAGCTGGGGGAGGGGGAGGGTCAGCAAGTTGGCAAACCACTTAAACTCTTTTAGCCATTTGACTGGAGGTAATTTATTTTCAGCAAAGCACGACTCCATTCTGCACCCCTCCCCTTTTTAAAGCAACTGCCCTGCTATTTGGTTTTCAACAAAAAGCTTCTATCGTACTTGCTTCAGTATTCTTAATCTAAGCTCCGCTCAATCTAATATAAATTCAAACAGCCTCCCTTCAGCTTTGTACTTTAAGTAGTTTTAGAGAACTAGTTCCACAATATTTTGCCTGTGTGTTTGGGTCGCTGTGTGTGTGTGTGTGTGTGTGTGCGCGCGCGTGCACACACACACACACACAACACACACACCTCTTCAAGTATCTATGCTAGGCATTTTTAGATTAAAAATAAATAAAGCCATCTAATCATATGTTCTAATCATTTATTCATCTTTCTGATGTCTGGAAGTTAAGGAGCCTTCAAGTTTACAAGACAAACGGCATGCCTAATAGAAAGTGAAGTGGTATCATTAGAGGTCCCTGCCTGCTTTTGTAAGTTAAAATTGTTCAGTTTCTAATAAAGTCAGTTCCAATGTGGTGAGAAGACTAAGAATCCCTATCATCTGATCTGCTGATGTTACTTGAAGGGAGTAATTGGAATATATTCCACAACTTTGACACGTTTGGTGATTAAGCTGAGTGCAGATAAGCAGAAAAGTGTTGATCAATGGAACTGAATAGCATTTTAATGCGAATGATTACAGCAAACATTATTAACTGGACAAGGAGCATGTCACAGATGCAATGTTCAGCAGCTCCTGCCTCGTAACTTTAAAGGACAGCCCAGGGATGCACCAGGTTTTAGGGCCATATACATTAATTGTGTAGATGAAATTAATGCTCCCCTTTTAAGCAAATGTAAATAACAACGGTATGGGGCATGGGGCAGCATAGGAACCATGTGGGTGGCATGGGAGAGTTTTAACTCTTTCCATCTATGATGGTCCCAATTAACTACCCCTACCCTAAATCTATGTTTATCAGAAAGAAAGCTAATCTTAGCCCAACCTTGGGGAATAATTTCATCAGGACTAGGGTGGTGGTGGGGAAATGGCTAAACTGTCTCTCCCAGTCCCCTGTGGTTCCTATGCTGTTCAAGGCTCTGCCAATAAGCAACCATGACAACTTTGGCATCAGAACAGAACAGATGGCTGGCAGGCAAGCCAGTGGCACAGGTGGAAGGTAGCCCAGGTGAGCTGTTTTAAGGGTAATGGGAGCATCTCCCGCCTGCTTTAGAAAGGGATTGGGGTGAGCTGTAAGGGAAGGGGGCGGTTTGAGGTAAGAAGAAGGGGTTTGGGGAAAGCTGTGAGTGGATAGGCAAAGAGGTTGGTGAGCTGTAAATGAAGAGCTGTTTAGTCAGGTGTAAAGGGAGGAGGAGCTAGGAGTGGGGGGAAAGGACGCCCATCTTCCAGGTCCACACTGCCATGTGAGATCACTCTTTTTTTGAGCTGTGCTTTTTCAGGCACCACACCCAAAAACACACATTTGGGGTACCCTGCCTGAAAAAAAGTGCAGCCCGAAATCACCTGTTTTTACCAGGGCAGTTGATGGGTATGAATATCATCTGAACAATATGACAATATTTGAGTCCCAAAATACTGAACTCAAACAGCCTCAAACTCGCAGTAAAGCCCAGAGTGGACAAGCTCACACTGGTCACCACAAGATTATTATCTTGAGAAGTGACATTCCCAAGGTGTTATCACAGTTTCATAGAGTTAAAACGACATCATCCTGGGGTAGCTCAGTTGGTAGAGCATTAGACTCTTAATCTCAGGGTCATGGGCTTGAACCCCATGTGGGGGGGAAAGGTTCCTCCATTGCAATGGGCTGCACTAGATTATGTTTGTGGCCTCGTGGACTCTGTGAGCCTATGATCAATTTTAACATGCTTATGGCTGTTGCTGTTTTTCTTGTGAGAAATAAACTGCATTTACTGATTTTGAATTCACCTTCAGAGCTGTATTGTATGTTTATTTTAAACAGTCTTGTTCCTGTGGCAAACAGCATTTTGTGGGGGATTGTGGTGCAGAAAAACAGGTTGTGTACCATGTGTGCAGCCCTGATTCTGATCCACCCTGCCCTCGGTTAAAAGCCAAAACAGACATTAAAAATGCAATTATGCATTTCATGTAACTTGTAATTGGTGCATGTAATTTATTTTTTGTATTTAAAGTACTGCTTCTCCTAAAACATACTGACTCTCCTTAAAACTGCTACACATGCCAGGAAGGAAAATCTTTACTATAGGGTTATCCAAAAGTTGTCCCCTTAACACTTCTGTTTCAGCTATGGGACTTCATTTTCTACTCCAGTCCAGAACCCCCAGAACAGTTGGGGGAAGTGGGGATAGAGAAGATGGAAAGGAAATACCATTGGGCAGGTGAACAGGGACAGTTTTGTTGTATACGACCCATAGCTACATTTTTTGTATGTTCAATAATTTCCAAAAAGCCCCAATTTAATACATGCATCCTGTCCTTCTAATTTCTGTAATGTATAAGGACAAAAAACTTGCAGACTCTAAATGGCACCAAAGATATAAAGTAAATGTTTTCCTTATTAAAAAGGAAAAAAGAAAGAAAGAAAACCTGCGTAGTTACAAGTGACTTGAAGAGATGGGGGGAAAATGATATATAAATACAATCTGAATCTAATGCTGTTCTCACATTTGTGCTGATGCTTTTCTAACTTTACTTTTTGGCTATTCCATCCAGCTGTGGCAAATTGTTTTGAAAGGCACCTTTGTTCGTAATTGGATTTTGATAGAAAAAGTTGACTGTAAGAACTCTGAGCATGATAAGGCAAGGAAGAAGCAGCATGGGCATTGTTGGGAAAAGTGTTTAGGGGCTCTTTTTCAGAGGCTCTCAGCAAATGAAATACACTGTTATGGGTACTCAGAACCTTTGGAAAACAAATTGTTGAACCTATGTGTTGCTTTGATGACTAAAAAGCAATTCCATTTTTCCCATTCAGAAGGAAAACAAATCAGTCTGCCATGAAGATGTTTGCATATAAAGTCCTATTGCTTGTACTGTCAATTTCTCCTGGCATCCCATAAAAAGTATGTTTTATAAAGTAACTCAGAACCGTATCAAAGAATAGGCTTCTTCGGGAATTGCCTCATGTTTGTTTTTCTTCTGCCCACTGGTGTGCTACTGTGTGCCAATTCTGTTAAATGCCAAAATAAATCACCATTAATGATGTATGTTGTGCATGCCAGGCAACGACTGGCATTTTAATCATCTAAATAAAAGTCAAGCTAAAGATAAGCATAAAAAGAACTCTAAAACTGAGTGTAATGACTGTTTGTCAGAGTAATGTTGCAATGTTTTGCACTCTTCCGTCAGAGTAACACAGTGGAAATTATGTGCAGGATTAGGCAGCATGCAATCATTAACATGCCAACACAGAACCAAATCCCAACAATATAACTTGCTTCCAAGTAAACCTAGGGTGATTAAAGGCTGTTGCAGCACAATGAATTCAGTTTCAACTTTAAAATGATTGATTCTGTTTAATCCTATAAAAGTATTAACAAGAGTGCATACAGGCCACAAACATAAAATTAGTTGTGCTTGTCCTTAACAACTTTGTTGTTGTGGTTATAATACGGAAGCCTCTTGTACCGACGTGCTTAATTCAGCTACACTCTCTACATGCCCCTGAAGCTTCACTCTAGATTGCACAACGGAAGAAGTAAACTGTAGTGTACTTGACCCCATTGAAAGGTGGCTACTAATGCTCATGGATTACTAGTGCAATTGTTTTAAGTCTAGTAGCATTATTTTGTAATAACTGAGGCCTCTGAACCCTCAAGGATGTTCCATGTACAATGCATTGCAGAAATTCAGACATGAAAGCCAGACCATCACTGCCTAGGAAAGTCTGTAGCTGGTGCACCAGCATCACCCACTGAAAGTGTTGCATGTCACCATGGCCAATTCAGTTTCCAGAGTTACCTGTACTACCATAAATGCTAATGTACCGTTTTCCACTGTACTGAAAGTTGAGCTCCAGTAGACTCCTCCCTCTTACTGTCATTGTAGCTCTGTAAGGGATAAACTACAACCCCACAAATACTTTAGGAGGTGGGGATGTACTTTAAAAGTATACTGTGTATGCAGCCTCCACCAGCTCTTCAGAGAGACCAACAACTTTTGGACCCTCCTCTCATTGGATTTTATCTATTTGGGGTGGTCATTACAAGAACTTTGTAACTAAGAATTAGTGTCCAGGTTTGCCTTCCCACCCTACCAAGCCCTTTTCATATGCCACCCACTACTGGGCCAATAACGATACGTCCAAATAATGAAAATAATAATTCACCAATAGCTACTTAACACAGACCACTTAATTTTATCCTAGAAGAAAGAACTCCAACCTAAATCGTCTTACCAAAGAAGGAACTATTGCCTTTGTTCCACACTACTGCTTCCCAAAGTTCTGCTACTTGAATCATTGGGGAACTGGTTGACCCACTTTGCACTGAATTCCTTGGAAAATGAACTGTATGTCATGCATTTAAATAATTAATTAAACAGGTGTTCTTAGTAAGGAAGTGTACTATTAAAAGTACTAATATCTTTCTTGCAGAACATGGATCTCCAATTTGAGCTTCTTTTTTTTGAGCTACACAGTTTGAAAGCTTGATACTTGCATAGTTTTCATGAAATAAGTACCTGTAACTTCCCTGCAAAGCATGATGAACTATATATAGCACCCAGTCCTTCTAAAAGGAATTACTTGACATTAATTTAGTCTTCAAGGAGGCATTTGGTGATATATTCCCAATGAAACTTATGCAAACGTAGTATTTCAGAAATCACCTTATTTATATTACAAGTGGAAGCAGAGGAAATAAGAAGAGGGAAAGCAGTACAAGAGGAATAGTTATGGAAGCAAGATAGTGGGATCAATAAATGAACTCAACTCACCACTCATTCTTCCAGAAAACATGCAAGATCATGAAATGTCTCACATCTTCTTTATATGTCATGAGAATGACATATACGTCAAAGCCTTTGATATGATAAGCACCATGCAGAATACTTATATGCAAGCAGCCTACTGTATGAAGTTACTTTGTCAAATGAGGCTATTATGCATAATGTTCACAGTGTGGGATAAATGGAATTTAAATAGCTGAACCACATATTGAATTATTGGGTATCTCCTTGTCAGACTAGGACGTGATTTCATTTTGCTGCTACACTGAAGTCACACACAATAACAAAGCAAGCGCCCATCTCAGCCTAGCGATTCATACTTGTCAGGCCTCTTCTCTCTCTGGTGTACAGAAAGTTCCATTTTGCTGCAGCACATCCAACCATCAGTTGTCATGAAACTCAATCACAATCTAAACAATATGAAAGACTTATCACAGAAGAGACAGTGGGCTCTGTACATATATTTGTTATTTTGTCTCTTCCAATTTCCTCAAAGACAATTCTAAAAATCTGTCAGATTCCTCTCCTCCCCAATAAGCCCACCCCCAAAGAATGTAAAAGCTGCTTCAGACCCTCCAGAGCAGATTTTGAGGGGGTTGCAGGGATGAACAGATGAGGGTTCAGTCCTAGCGCATGAGTGGAAGTCTGTTCTGCTCATTCCTGGATAGCATTCGATAAACTATACTAGTTCATATGAGAATGCTATTTTGTTAAGTAATTCCTGGTCTGCTTAGACATTAATTCATTGATTAAAAGCCCTTGTCACAGTGTAATGCAAATTACATGATGGCAACTTAGGTAGCCGATACTGCAGCTGCAGCAGTGTTGTTTTTGGGTGAAGACAAAGGCAAATCAGGTCTTGAGCAGTTCCACCTTCTCTCCTTCTTTCCCAGTAGGTGGAAGTGCCTTTGACTGTGTCGACCACAGCAAACTATGGCAAGTTCTTAAAGAAATGGGAGTGCCTGATCACCTCATCTGTCTCCTGAGAAATCTCTATGTGGGACAAGAAGCTACAGTTAGAACTGGATATGGAACAACTGATTGGTTCAAAATTGGGAAAGGAGTACGACAAGGTTGTATATTGTCTCCCTGCTTATTTAACTTATATGCAGAATTCATCATGCGAAAGGCTGGACTAGATGAATCCCAAACAGGAATTAAGATTGCCGGAAGAAATATCAACAACCTCAGATATGCAGATGACACAACCTTGATGGCAGAAAGCGAGGAGGAATTAAAGAACCTTTTAATGAGGGTGAAAGAGGAGAGCGCAAAATATGGTCTGAAGCTCAACATCAAAAAAACCAAGATCATGGCCACTGGTCCCATCACCTCCTGGCAAATAGAAGGGGAAGAAATGGAGGCAGTGAGAGATTTTACTTTCTTAGGCTCCTTGATCACTGCAGATGGTGACAGCAGTCACGAAATTAAAAGACGCCTGCTTCTTGGGAGAAAAGCAATGACAAACCTAGACAGCATCTTAAAAAGCAGAGACATCACCTTGCCGACAAAGGTCCGTATAGTTAAAGCTATGGTTTTCCCAGTAGTGATGTATGGAAGTGAGAGCTGGACCATAAAGAAGGCTGATCGCCGAATAATTGATGCTTTTGAATTATGGTGCTGGAGGAGACTCTTGAGAGTCCCATGGACTGCAAGAAGATCAAACCTATCCATTTTTAAGGAAATCAGCCCTGAGTGCTCCCTGGAAGGACAGATCGTGAAGCTGAGGCTCCAATACTTTGGCCACCTCATGAGAAGAGAAGAATCCTTGGAAAAGACCCTGATGTTGGGAAAGATTGAGGGCACTAGGAGAAGGGGACGACAGAGGACAAGATGGTTGGACAGTGTTCTCGAAGCTACGAACATGAGTTTGACCAAACTGCGGGAGGCAGTGCGAGACAGGAGTGCCTGGCGTGCTATGGTCCATGGGGTCACGAAGAGTCGGACACGACTAAACGACTAAACAACAAGGTGGAAGTGTATCTGTGTATGTTCTTTCAACCTAAATGCAGGTTATAAATTAATTAACAATGCTAATAAGCAAGTAAATACATTTCCGACCAGCTACTAATCTCATCTCATTCTTTGCCTGTAGTGGATTTCTAACCTAGAAATACTGAGCTCATAGTTCAAATCTTTTTCATTGTTTGGTTAAGAGTTCACATTTCTACAAAGACTGAAAGGCCCATTTCTCCGTAGCTTATATTATCTGATTATTTAACTGCCTTTCTCCTAGCCTACAGATACTATCTTTCAAGGCTGCTTCACACTGTCCGTTCTTTAAGTGAACAGCTTTTGCCTTCAACCCCAGACTTTTCAAACATAAGGTTAGGAGCTTAGTTCTTTATTACTCCTGTGATGCCATTAACGTTCCACTTGCCTCACACAAAAAGACATCCACCCTTAATTTTTCAAACTAATAGCATCTAGAAAGCTGTGTATTTTCTCTTACTGAGAAAATAGCCTTCCCAGAGCAATTGGGACTAGAAGTAAATTGTTGGAATTTATCTCCCAGCACCCTTTGGCATATCCATTGTGTACTATTCAGCTGTGGAAGAATTTCTGCAGTATCAGCTTTAATTCATTTTTGGCTGGACTAAACACTGTCTGCTAATTTATGTCATCAAACAAATCTACATCGAAAACATACTATTACTATGACTACAAAATGGTTCAGTGTTGGGAGTGTTAATCTGACTCAGTAGTTTGTAATTTAAGCAAATGTCAATGAAGTCCGTACAAATATATATAGTTTAATGAAAAGTCCTGATGTGTGTTGTGGTCACTGAAAATATGTAACAGTAGATTTGAAGAATTTTGCTTTCTTTGATCAGAAAATAAAAATGATTTAGTGAATGAAAGAAAATCACGGGAGGAAACAACATACACACATTTATCCAATTTCAAATTACATAAATTATTTTTCTTTAAAAGCTGTCACTGTTGAAAGCAATATATTAACTTTGTTACTTTTTATTTCTATGGTGAAACTTTAGCATCAAGACCTCTGTGTGTTTGGAATGTTCAATATGCCAGACTAAAAAGAATTTTAAAATTTGCATAGCTACTCATCAATACAATTCTCTAGACATCTTACAAATGGTGTCTGTGTGTCCGTCAATAGACAGCATTTAATCAGTGGCTTAACTTTAATGTGACTATATGCAGTTCACCAGGTTTATCGAAGGTGTTCTAGAGACACTTCAGATTAAGACTGCAGTTATATACACACTCAAAAGCAAGTAAGTGTGATCAAGCTCAAACTTATTTTAGAGTAGATATGTAGAGGATTATGCCAATTCACACATGACCTAGTGGCTTATTTTCTCCACACATACTTTTTCCCATTTATGTCCCACATATGAAACTGAATGGGAGGGGGGGCATCAAGAGTGGAAAGATACTGCTAGTATACAGATTAATGATATATCCATTTACTGCCCAGATTTCACAGACATGTTCTTTATGTGATTCCACACATGAGGCAGGATTGGGAAGAGAAAGTAAGTAACCAGCTTGAGTACATTAATCAGATTATATAATCTTAAAAAGAAAGAAAGCTGGCAAGCTATGATCCCCACTACCTAAATGTCATATAGACTCATTAAACCCTATTCACGTATAGTCAAATCACATACAGTAGCGTTTCTCACTCAGTTACGTCCTAGCATTGACCCATGTGAGCACCAGTCCTCACAATGGCCTTTTTTCAGCTGCAACACTAAACTATAGTTAGCATTAAGGGATGAAGTCTCGGGCTATAAAGATCCTCCTTCCATTCTGATAAACTTCCTCAGCTTATCGTACTTAAATATTATGTTCAAAACAGATCAACGACTAAACTTGTTAGCATCCAAGCTCATTTCCTTTGGGGATTTTATTATTTCTTTCAAGCAGCATCTGGTTGGAAATCAAAGTTTTTATTAACAACAAATGCCATACCGTGAATATTCAGTTTATCCTGTATTTATTTTTTTATCTTTGGCAGATGGTTGTAAAACTATTAGCATTTGTTCTTTTACAAACATTCTGGAGGGATCAAATAATACAGACAAGTAAATACAGGGAGCAGTCAAGCAATTGTAAGTGGTTGATGATGATTCAAATAATCAGCTTAATTTAAAATTGGGCTTTACTTCAGCCCTGTAAGTGGGTAATGCTCATTTGGTGTATACCAAACCACAAAGCTACTAATCTCTCTACTTTGAAAATGCAAAACAAATGATCTACAGGTGCTGAGCAACAAGTTTTGAAAAAGCAGCAGCTCACCTGATGTCAGTGGGAAGCTCCAAAAAATTATCAGAAGTTAATACAGAGTAGCTTGCCAACTGTTACTCTTATTTCAGTAGCTTCTGGGAATGCTGAGCCCTCATTGAGACAACTTCTTTTTTTAGAGGGGATTCTGCCCTATAGCTCCTCCTCCTTCTTCAAATGGTACTTCTTCAAACTTACCATTTTATATTTCGGTAAAGCAAAAGGGACCCCTGACAATTAAGTCCTGTTGCGGCCGACTCTGGGATTGCGGCACTCATCTCACTTTACTGGCTGAGGGAGCCGGCGTACAGGTTCCAGGTCATGTGGCCAGCATGACTAAACTGCTTCTGGTGAACCAGAGCAGTGCACAGAAATGCCGTTTACCTTCCCGCCGGAGCGGTACCTATTGATCTACTTGCACTTAACGTGCTTGCGAACTGCTGGGTTGGCAGGAGCAGGACCGAACAACAGGAGCTCACCCTGTCGCAGGGATTCAAACCGCTGACCTCCTGATCGGCAAGCCCTAGGCCCTGTGGTTTAGACCACTGCGCCACCCACATTGCCACATAAGAATTTCAGTTGATTCATAATGCAGACCATTATCAGGGAACCACTGTTCTTTTATTATCCCAACTGTATGACTATCCTAACAGAGGATGAAAACCAAGGATAAAGCAGTTTTGGAAAAGTACAGATGGCCATAACCTAGTTTTTAATAGTGAAAAACCGATATAATGGGATACAGATATGGAAACAGACCCAACAATGCAAGTATGTTGTAAACATTTTTTTAAAAGGCAAAGTACTTATATATCTTCTCTATGTGTGTGTATACACACTTATTTGGCTCGGTGATCTTATTTGCAACCCATTATTAATATTTAAAGCCCCTTTATTGTTGCTCATTTCTTTTATCATGGTCATCTCAGGAACCTGCAAGGTAATTGATAATTCATTTCATGTTGAGAGAACTATAAGCCTCATTTATATCTGCCAAGCAAAACCAGCTCTTCTTTCACTTTCCTTCACAATGGTGACTACTCTTCTTACCAATGTCCTTGTTACCAATGTTTTCTTCCTTGTGACAAACTTTAAAGCACTGAAGAGGTTTCCCTGCTATTAAATAAGAACCCCCTTGGAGAGTGTAAGCATAAATTTGTAAAACCTAAATGGGCAGACACAGTGAAAATGCTTATTGTACACTGCCTGGATTGCTCATATGAAAATCACTGCAGCAGTAGTGCTCACTTGCCTACAGAGAAAACTGTACAAGTTGACATTTAAATTGTAAGACCTGAAATGCTGAATCCACTGTTTATTGTAGTGTGCCCTGGTAAGCCTTCTCCAACAAGTTTTGCACTCATCCCAGAAGACGGTTATTTGTTTTATTTCCTTATGGAATGTATTATTCACTTTATATTCCAGAAAATTCAAATTGATGTACAGAAAGTCTTTATATATAATTTAATGCTTGAAAATAGATAAGAAGCATGGCTGAGACCATATATGTAATTGGCACAAGGAAACCAATATGATTGGTGCCTGTCTAATTTGTATACAATTTGTATACAGGGTGGAAATTTCTATACAACTGGTTTTGCAATGCTAAAGGTTCGGGTTTTGACTTGTCATGGAGCAGATGTCCTAGGCACCATTGGAAGAGCTTCCTCTGATAAGCACAGCTGTCAAACATGTATATAGGGGATACGATTATCTTTCAAACGACCTGGTGTTGAATTGTTTCAGGCCTCATACATTGCTAAAACTTTATATTTGGTCCAGAGTAATATTTGAAGCTAGTGTAGGTTGTTCAGCCATAGTTTTATACACTAGTGGTAGTCTATTCCACTCCCACCTGCCCCCTTTTGCACAAACTGAAGCTTTCAGGCTAACCTTAAGGGCAGCCCCACATCAAGAGTATTGAACTAATTGAGTATTGAGGTTAACCTCTGTGAAATTTGATAGGTGTCCATCACCGGCATCCTGATGAGAGGTGGTGGACAGATCGGTGGTCCTGCCCACCTGTCAAAGCTAGCCCACCAGAAGGAGGCAAATTAGGGATCTGATTTGATCTAGTCCTCTATCCGCTGTGCACTTTTTAAAGATAACATTTTATTTTTGCTTCTTTTAGAAGAAATACATTGTGTGGAAAAATCCAATCATATTTTCCCATGCAACGTCCAGTTTAGTTCTCAGTTTGACAAATGTAATTTGGTTGCTGTGAACATTCAGCAAAAACCAAAAAAAAAAAACAAAATCCACCAGCTATACAATTATATGATACCTACATGTCCATGAACTGATTAATTCTATAGAGCAAATGTTTTCATCCTTTCGCTGTCCCCTTTCTCAGTAGCTTCCCTGAATTGCTGAATATGACTGAAAGTAAACTCTGAAATAAAAGCAATTTATGTAAGGCATTATTTAGCTTAAAACTGATATAAAAACCCTGCATGTTTACAATATCCTATCAGAAGGCTTGGAAGCATGAATGAAATAGCACATCTTAAGTATGTGGATTTTGTGGCATTATTGATACCAGCCCTCCCACCCTTTTTCATTTCTCAAGGAGTGAAATATAGTTGTATAAACTCAGCCTCACACTAAATGCTGGCTCCTGCTGGAAAGAAAGCAATAAGACTGCAGAAAGCTCTTTCTCCTAGCCAGAGGCTATCAAGCTGCTAAAGTATTCAGCAGTCAGCTGTGGCATGCAAACGAGAGGGAACACCTGGAAAAGCAACATCAAGCCCAGGTAATACCAGAAAGATTCCTACAGGGGTTATATGTGGGATGATCTGAAGTGCACAAAATAATCTCTCCAACAACCTGCACAGAGACCATGGCAACTGCCTAAGATTTCCCAGTCAGCCCTGTTCTTCCTTGTAAACCCACACAAAGAAAATGTTTGAAAACCTGAACTCAACCACTGTTTGAAAGAGAATGAGACACAAAGGATACATTTTTGTAGGCTTTCAATTAAGACTCAGACGCATAGTCACTAACCTGTTTGCAACCCCAAAAATGTAATTTTCTCAATCTGAAAGTGTTCATACTTGTCCTCAACACACTACTTTCAACCTACATTATTCTGGACCCTGTCATCCACAAGAGTGTGGTTGGTGTGGTTACTTGACATGTGTCTGAAAATTATCCCCTTAATAAGGTTACCCATGCCTTTTCCTCCCTGCACATGCCCCATGTGAATGAAGAAAGAAGCATGCCCACCCACAGCGCCATTGGACAGGTGTGGAGTGGGTACACATCCCCCACTGCCAGGACCACCTGTGTTTTCAAATAGACACACTGCTGGGTAATGAAGAATCAATCTGCAATTAGCTTTTAATTTGAAATCAAACCAGTTTCTCAAGAAGCACAAACATATGCAATGAATCTCGATTTTGTGTGCAGACTATGGAGAAAAAACAAGCACTCAATTGAGTCTAGAATAAAGTGTTGTGTGTACATAGCCCTTATGTGTTCTCTCTCTTTTTTAAATAGATAAGAGATATACATCCAACAGCAAAGGACCAATTTTGTATGCAGAAGGCCAGAGGTTCAATCAAAAGCATCACCAGGTAAGGGATTTCAGATAGTGTGGAAGGGAAATATCTCACTCTGCCCAAGACGATGGGGACCTGCTGACATTGAGATTAGACAGTGCTGGGTTAGATGAACATACGATGTGACTTGCTATAAGGCATTCATTTATGTTCCTTTATTCAAATGGACAGAGCCACCACCACCAACAACAAAAAACAACAACAGGAAATTAATCTTCCATTGCTTTTTCTTCCATGGCACGACTTTCAGAGATACAAGAGTAAAGGACTAGTCAGCTAGAGTCAAAGAGCAGCAGGACACTTCAAACTAATTCTCATAAAATCAAGAGAATGCTCTCAAAATCAAAATTCATCTACAACTCCTAAATACAGAAAAAGGGGCCACATAAAAAGACAGAGGCATGATTAGAATAAGGAATAACATTATGAGTATTGTTAAGCACCCAAATATCTCTTAGCTAGATGAACAAGCAATATTTTTAAGAAATATTAAGCAAACAAGTTGAGGCACCCAACAGCAAATGACCAAGAAACATGATCTATCTCAGGGATGGGTTTGGGGTTTGGGGAGTGGAGAGTGGAGAGCTAATCTCATTTGGGGAAAATTTCCTCCCATCCCCAAACAAGTGGATTAGACAAACCTTGGGTATGCAGAAAGCTTCATTCACCATTTTACTCCACTCATTGATGGGAGACAGCTTTCTTAGTCCTTTAAGCACCAGTCCAATGTGACCAATACCCCTGGAGCCATCTTTGAGGGTTAGTGTTTCTCTGCCCTTCCAGGATTACAAATAACTCTCACTGACTTCAGTGGGAGTTACTTGTATCTGCCAGGGGAGAATCATGATGGAGTGTGCAAGGAAGCATTCTGCCCTTAAAAATGTCAAAAATCATTAGGAGTGACTGCGCAGCATGAGCAGGAATCAATATTAGAGAAGACAGGAGTAAGCAAATGAGACAGGAAGTGGAGACTGTTAAAGGGAAACCTAGAAGCAAAATAGAAACCTGTGGGGGAGAGAAAGATATTGGCCCAGGGATAAAAATATACGCAGGGGAAGGAGGAGGAAAATGAAAATAAAGAAAGAGAAATGAGACACTAACAAGCCTCAGCAGCAAAAGAGGGGGAAGAAAATGGCCTTTGCAAGGGATTAAACAGAAGGAAAACAGATTGGATTATAATTCTGAAGCTACATTGTAGCAATGTGATTAGGATTTTAATTTATTTTTGTATGGTAATATACAAGCACTGTAATATAAATGTATACCATGTATCATATTTACATGTGAAAATTGGAAGTTACATTAACTATACATTTCATAGGTAATGTACTATACAGTTCCAAATTCTGTCAGTTTAAAGCATTTGCATGTTGGGTTTTTGCCTAAGAGAAATTATTCCAGTTCAAGCAGCATTTCACCAACTAAAAATGAATTTTTTTTAATATGTACATTTCCACTTCATACCTCAGCATTTAAGACCTACCACTTGAATGGGTTTGTCTTGTTTCTACTAAAAAGCACAGAACTACAAGGTGGTATGGAAACTCTCTGTTGTTGGTTCCATGTGACCAAATACGGTAGCTCTATTTAGCAAAGGCAAGTCATTGATAGATGTTCCTGCTCTATGAGATATTATATAAAAGTAAACTATTAACTAATGGGGTGTTAGGAGAGGGGTAATAGATCTGGTGGTGGACACACTGTGCTCCTTCTGGAGTAGTTTGTCCACCTTTGGTCACCATCCTGCACTCAGCGTGGCTCCTAAAAGCTGTCAGTGTGAGGCTGCAGCCACACCCTGGGAATGGCTTCAACTGGCTGGTTAATCTTCCCCAGCATGTGGAAAAAAGGCACCAGCAGATTGAGCAGACAAGATCAATAGTGGGGTCCAATGGTCAAGAAGGAGGTTTCTGCACATGCTGTAGAAGAAAGTGAGGAGCAGATGGGGCTTGTCAACCTGGGAAGGTAGTCCATCTAGAAGAAGGAAAACTATGCTCCTAATCCTCTGCTGCCTTGTGGGATATTTTTGGGAGAAGAAACGGCTAAGGAGTAAACCCTACACAAATCCGGAGTGCAGTCCCTAAGACAGCTGGATGGCACCTTTTGCACCTTCTTCCGGAAACCAAGTTAGTGCCAAATATATTTTTCTGCTTTCCTTTGGACCACATTAGAGAGGCTGGAGGGCGGTCTTGTTGTCTGGGCAGCCCAGGACCTCCATACACACTGCCCAGGCTTGTGCCCCAGGGATTTCACTTTGGTGCTGCTAACACAGTGATTTGACTCCACCCCTTGAGGCACACTCCATTAGTTTTCAAGGCAGACGGATGCCAACAATAATGACTTTGGCTTTCCCACCATTGAACCTGATGTGTTTTGACTATATGTGGTTTTGGCTTTAAGTGCAATCCCTGGAACGTAACCCCCGTTTAACTTGCAGGCTTACGGTATCTGGGAAGAAACTACAGGTTTCTAGAGGGCTAAACCAGAATGAACAGATTACTTGCTGCAAAGCAGTTGTAATACTGCTGGATCACTTCTCTTTATTCTAAAGAAGAAAGACATTAAATAAAGGATATTTATGAGCTACTGAATGGTAAGTATCTTTCCTGCATGAAGACTATATTAATGAAGCAGCCAAAATTTAAAATTTGTTTCTCAGGACTAGGAATTAGTTCACAGAGCAGAAGTAGATAGGAATAACAGGAAGTCTTATCTCCTCTCCCTCCCCACCCCACGTGCCCACATCGTCTAGACCAGGCATCCCCAAACTTTGGCCCTCCAGATGTCTTGGACTACAATGCCCATTTTCCCCGACCACTGGTCCTGTTAGTTAGGGATCATGGGAGTTGTAGGCCACAACATCTGGAGGGCCACAGTTTGGGGATGCCTGGTCTAGACATAATGGCCCACATTATTTTACTTAGGTATATTGAGTAGTGGATTATTTAATTTGCAGCAACTGACTTTTAAAGTGTACAGCCCAAGCCTCACGCCAATTCAGTCAAAATCATTTTGCAAGTGAATGATCCAAATCTTCTTCTGAAAAGAAAACCCCAAACTACCCTCTGGTAACACAAGATGCTCCATTTTCTTAAATTGCTATATAATGTGTTACAAGGCTGAGGGCTACAGGCTTGAAAAATTATGGAGAACATATATATGTGACTTGAATCATGTATGTTTCCCCCTTTTCTATTCTCTGCTTTAGGTATATTTATTATCACTTTAAAAAGGACCAGCTACATGTAGGTAGCCGTGTTGGTCTGCCATAGTCAAAACAAAATAAAACAATTCCTTCCAGTAGCACCTTAGAGACCAACTAAGTTTGTCATCAGTATGAGCTTTCGTGTGCATGCATACTTCTTCAGATACCAAAAGGACCAACCAACTTAGCATCCCCTAACATCGATTCCAGCTAAATATGCCTCTGAGAAGCCAACTGTCAAATCATCTCTCACAACTCAAGAGGGAACAATTTTCTTCTTTTGTTCCCCCCCCCCACATTTCTTTTCCACTGGCTAACTTTCAGCCTTTGGTTAGTAGAGTCATATCCAGCTCCTTTAGCCTCAAACTATAGTTCCAAAAAGGCAGTGAGAAATCAAGATCAGCTTCAGCAGGACCAATGGAAATTGCATGAAACATTATGCTGTCACACAATATACTCCAAATATATTCAAGTAGTAGTACCATTATGGTGTTCACCTTATAGTACCCAATCTTTCAATTTATGCTATGAACTGTAATTAAATGGCTGAATACACATTTCTTCTATGATGGAAGAAATATGTGATATAAACATAAAGGGTAAAAAGAAACAATTGACACACCTCAGGGCTCACAGGCATAGTATTAGTTGTAGCCTTCAACATACCAAACTTTTTTCTACTGCTAATGGATGAGGACTTGTTTGCTGTAACTGCTGGAAACTGAGTAAAATATTCACTTATTTATGAAGCTAAGTGTCTGTGATTTATTCTTGCCTAAGCATTTTCATGGAGAATGTTTATTTAAAGGTGGATGAGGACAGATGTAACCCTAACCAAGTTTTAATATGCTTGGTAGCAATCACCATTGCACTTAACTCTGCTACTGGAGAGTAGGAATCTCTCTTCCAAACCTCTCTCCAACAATAACCTACACTCAAAAGGGTCAAGCTGCTAGACACCCAAGTTGAAAATAAGGATGGTTTTCATCTGGCTTTGTTAGTCTGGCAACACTAGGCTTAGGGCAGGTTAATGAGCAAACCATATCTGATTGGGGCAGCAGCACACACAGAAGTTCTGCTAATGCCTGTTGCATGAACCTTGTGAGTGTGTTGATGTGAAAGAGTACGTGTGAGAGAGAGACGCGCAGAGATAACGACTATTGTATCAGAATAGAATTATTTTATATCACACCTGAATCTTGACAACCGAAATTTAAATAAATAACTTGTAAAATACCAGGACTAAAAACTTCACCAGGTGATAAATTAGTTATTGCTTGGAGCGATTTTGCTTTGTATAATAATATGTTTACTATTCATGTTTCATACACCATAACCACAAAAATCTCACCCAAATCTAAGCACTTCATGGTAGTAATTCTTCATAGGCAGGATCAAAGAATAACTAATATTTCCCTTGCTATAATGCTAGGTTTATTGAGAGTTTAAAGGAATATTAATTCCTTCAAACATAGACAGCACACAATTTGTTGACTCAAAATACTTAGTGGTCCAGACTTTTTCACTAGGAAGTGATTTCCATTAAGCTGTAAAAGTGAGCATACTTTTATCAAAAGAATTTTAATCATTGTATCTTTCTCCTTCCTACGACAGCTGTCATTGTGTCACCGTAGCAGAAAGAAGTTAAATGTCACTACCCAGCTACCAAGTTGTCACTTAACAGCAATGAAATATGCATTGTTCCAGAGAGGAGAAATAAACATATTTACTGAGAGCTTTAGGATGCACTGAAAACTTTCTAGCAAGCTCATGCATTTTGTACATGATGCAGAGCAGAAACAATTACCCCCCCCTCAATAAACACATTGCACAATTGAAGCATGCACAAAATACAACATATCATATGGGCCGGGTCTTGGAAGTCATAGAATTATAGAGTTGGAAGAAACACAAGTGTCATCTAGTCCAACTGCTTGCAATCCAGGAATCTTTTGCTCAATGGTGGGGCTCAAACCCACGACCCCGAGATTAAGAGTTTCATGTTCTGCCAACTCAGAACAACAATGCAACTACAGCATGCAACAGATTCTTCTCCACCCACTGGTTAAATGCTCCCAGGAAAGGAGAGTCCACCAGTTCCTGAGGCAGTTTATTCCAATACTGAACAGCTCTTAATGTTAACCGTGAAATCCAAATTGTCATTAAATATGTAACAAATTCATCATAAAGTCCCTAGTCAGGCATACAAAGAACATTGTCCTTGGAACATGACAGTAACCTGGATTAGAATTTACATTGGAATACGTATTCCATCTTATTGTTTCAAATAGTGAGCTGGAATTTCTCCCCCACCCCCAGTGTTATTATTTGCCAGTGTCCCTTTCCCCCCTTTCTTTGTTATTGTGTGGCTCTTTGTGTGTACATAAAGTACTGCACGGGCACACAAAAGAATGACAAGAACACAAAGGACAAAAGAGGCAATGAAACAAAGAATTCACGTAGAAATCATTAATTGCAACAAACTTTGAGTCACAGTTTTCCAGTTCTGAGACACCTGAAGTGTATAGTGAAGGCGCACCTAAGATGACATTTGGATAGAACTGTTAATCAACTGTGGTTCTTAAATGCTGAAAATTAAGATTGTATTGAAAGAGTACTTCATCCTCATGGATGAATGACAATTGCCTTTTTGTGTTAGTGCTCCATAACACAGAAACTTGGGCATTTCACTTTACTGTATGATCTAAATGTCTATGCCAGCGCTACCCATTGCCAAAAAAATGCATTGTTGGTGTACATATTCTCCATGCAAAACAAATAGTAAGCAACCTCCAAACTTCACAGTTGCCCAACATGCAGTGCAGAAACTTTAATGACACCCTCTGAATGAATGGCACACTATTTGAACTGGACCTGAGAAGTTATCAGTCCACTTCACTATCTCAAAACATAACACTGAATGACTGAAGAGATGTGACAACACGAAATAACACGATTTCATGAATTCACAGGTTGCCCCATGTGCAATAAAATAAATTGTTTTCTTTCTATAATTTGCAACATTAAGATATATTGATTACTCAGAAGTGGTAGAGCACAGGTTATGGAGGTAATCACAGCCTACAAACAATTCATGCTGCAGTATATAATTCTGTTTGTGCCACATGCTTCATAGACTTATTTCAGAGATTGTGAAAAAAGTACATTGTACAGCTTAGAAAAATTTATTACTACCGTCAATCATATTTCTGAAATTTGTTATGGAGTATGAAAGACCCAGGTGGCACTGTGGGTTAAACCACTGAGCTTAGGGCTTGCTGATCAGAAGGTCGGCGGTTCGAATCCCTGTGGCGGGGTGAGCTCCCGTTGCTCGGTCCCAGCTCCTGCCAACCTAGCAGTTCGAAAGCACGTCAAAATGCAAGTAGATAAATAGGAACCGCTATAGCGGGAAGGTAAACGGCATTTCCATGTGCTGCTCTGGTTTGCCAGAAGCGGCTTTGTCATGCTGGCCACATGACCTGGAAGCTATACGCCGGCTCCCTCGGCCAATAATCCAAGATGAGCGTGCAACCCCAGAGTCGGTCACGACTGGACCTAATGGTCAGGGGTCCCTTTACCGTATGAAAGACAGGCATGGCCAAACTTGGCCCTTCAGATGTTTTGGGACCACAATTCCCACCATCCCTGACCACTGGTCCTGTTAGCTAGGGATGATGGGAGTTGTAGTCCCCAAACATCTGGAGGGCCACGTTTGGCCATGCCTGGTGTAAGACCATTATGATGTGAGTCTAAGCCCCAGTTGAATTTTGCCTCATCATGTAATGGTTTGGCTTTAGCCCTCTGATCTGCCAGTTTCTATCCTTCTTCCCTCTTTCTCTTAACCTATTGAATTGGAGAAGAGGATGGAAAACAGTGAATAATGGTGAAGCCCAAAGCACTTCTATACTATTACATTGAAGATGGGAACTCTGGGAAGTGTCATTAAAAATATATTCTTCCTGTTTAAACAGACACATTTAAAAAAAATCCCAGAGTTCAAGTCTGCAGTGGAGGGTATAAAATGTTCTGGCACAATCCCTACAGAATGTTATCTCTTAGGAAGAGCTATGGGCAGATGTCTTGGCTGGTGTTTATTCTTCTCCCTCCGCTGCCCCCCAGCAGCTGAGTAAGTTTAGGAAAGGCAGAAGAAGACGGAACTGGCAAGAGCTCTTTCTGAACTGCAGAGAAAGTTGAAAGAATTCTACATAAATAATTCCAAGAATTCTTCAAACAAACAAAAAACAAAAAACAAAAAAAGGTTTGGAAAGACCCAGATCAATCCAAACTGAGACAGGAAGTTTGACCCGGCTCTAACTAGGCCACAGTCTTGCTTCTGTTCCTAGCTACACATGCTCCAGAGTGGAGGAAAGCCGACAGTGACATCAAACAAACAATGGGACAGGAGGAATGAGCTTTTGAACCACAGATCTTATTCCCCCCCCCCCAACATACAAAAAGGCCTTACAGCATTTGTGAAAAAAAATGTCTCCCAATAACAACAGGGAAAGTGGATATTTAGATCTTTAGTAAAAAAAAATTTTTAAATCAACTGAGATTGTCATAATATCACAAATAAACAATGACGTGAATTACTAAATGTAGAAACTATCAGGGGAAGATGTAAGTAAAGTGGTACATGGTAAGTGGTATAAGACTTGCATGGTGTGAAGAAAGCGGGAAATATTTTTTCTACTTTTCCTAACTTAAGACCATACAGTAAAGCTGGATGTCAGAAGATTCAGGATAGAAAGAGGAAAGCACTTCTTTCCCCATGAGGTAGTGGTGGCCACCAACTTTCAGTACAGCACAGCTATGTTCCCCCCCCCCACTGTTGGAGGCAGTATGCCTCTGAATACCAGTGGCTGGGAATCATAACTGGGGAGAGTGCTATTGCACTCAAGTCCTGCTTTCAAGTTTCACAAAAAGCTGGACTAGAATAGCCTTTGGCCTGATCCAGTAGCACGTTCCTATGAGCTAGATATACCAATAGTCTGAAAGGCAGCTTCCTATGCTCCGATCGGCAATGGAATGCCAAGGAATCTCTTCTGAACCTCTTCTGAACCTTTCTCATATATTCAGAGGCACAACATGAGCCTACAATATATTCTCAGCTCAACGACTATTTGTGGCCAAAGTACCACTGTCCATATAAAGTGTTGTAAAAACGTGCAATAATTAACATACATGCTGCCCTGAATAATGGCTGTGTCTGCATGTGACGCTAAACCATAGTTGAGAGTTACAAGGACAAGCCACAGCAAGCTCTGAACTCATGCACTTCCTCCTCCACTTCCAGCATAGTTATGAGGAGAAGTTTTGAAGCCTTTGATTCTGTTTTAGGATGCAGCTTGTTGTGGCATCCAAACAAGGAAAAAATGTGGTTAATCTTAACTATGGTTCGTTAAACAAGTCTGCTTCAAACCACACTTTAATAAGCTGTTTTGTTTTTTCATTAACCATGATTATGTTTAGTGATTTAATGTAGCTTTAAGTTGTGCTTAATCTAAAATGGAAAGTTATGATCTCTTGCTTCACAGCCACATTGGAAGTTGAAGAGGAAGATTTTTGTCTGGTGCCTAAAGGTGTATAATAAAGGCACCAGCCAAACCTCCCTGAGGAGAACATTCCACAAATTGGAAATTTGACCAATGTAAATTTTGTGTGTGTGTGTGTGTGTGTGTGTGTGTGTGTGTGTGTGTGTGTGTTTATGAAATACCCAACACATGTTCAAATCATGGCTTAACCTTTTTCTGTACTCTACCCACTTTTTGAGAATTTCCAAGGAGGTGGGAGGTTGCAAGTTGTTTTACAACTTTGACAAGACCAGTTTGGTTCACTTTTACCACTAAAAAAGTTAGTTCATCTACCGATTACTATCTGAATAAGTAACCTGGCATGCTCGGATCCATGGGGTCACGAAGAGTCGGACACGACTAAACGACTAAACAACAACAACCATGCAGGCTGAACTACTGCTTCAGGTAAATATGAATCAGCTCATATGTTTGCTATTTAACAAGGTAGCACAATAATAAGGACTTCTAGATGCACTGGCTCAGACAGTCTCTACAGGCACATCCTGCAGAACTGTTTTCGTCTAGCCTTCCATTCCTCCATGCTACCTACAGGGAGAGGGTCACTGTCATTGATTGCTATTACACCAGCATCACTTTATCTTGCTAGATTCAGAAAGTCCCAGTCAAGCCTCTTGCCTTTCTTGTTCTCTCAGATCTGCCTTTGTTGGGAGAGCGTGAAAATCAAACAGCAAAAAAAGAACAAAAGGCAAGCAGAAAAGTTTGGCAGAAATTAAATCAGAGTTATTCTATTTTTATAAATGGGGGAAAGTAAGGTATTGTGACTTGCTCAAAGCTACCAAGCATGTTTGTAGCTTAAGCAGGACATAAGCACAGGACCAAAGAATGTGACACCATTGGTTTCAAATGTGCACTTCCATTGAAATGAAACCCAAGCTACTTTGGGGGAATGTGGCCAAACAACAGGTATCTATCTCGCTTGAGGCAAACAAAGAGTGGCTAGAAGCAGTTACCATCCTATCTTCTAACCAAGGTTCCAGTGACCCACATTACTCTAACCCTTTCCCTCTGTGTATTCAAGAGCCACATGCTGAAGTTTCAAATCTAAATTCCTATCATTATCTAAAATTCAAGAGGTTGACTTTCCATTAAGGGCTGTCAGAGTTCATCTTTAAGATTCTCAGTCAGGGCTCTCAAAAATATGACCAAAAAAGTATGATTTCAACTATTGTCTTTCTATGAAAGTTCTAACAGAAATGAACAGATAACCCACAAGATGCAATGACAGCCACCAACTTAAAAGAGGATTAGACAAATTCATGAAGAAGCCTATCAATATCTATTACAATCACGATGGCTATATATTACCTCCAGCATCAGAGGCACTAGGCAGCATGTGTCTGAATCCTAGTTGCTAAGGAACATGAGCAGGAGAGAGCTATTGCACTCAGCCCATCCTTATGGGCTTCCCATAGGCATATGGTAGCCACTGTGGGGAGCATGATGCTGGACTTGCTAATCCATTGGTCTGATCCACTAAGGCTGTCTTTATGTTCTTAAATCAGAAATATGATGAACTACAAAGCCAGGCCAGGCCGAGACTCAAGGCTGTATTCAAAATTCAGTCACAACAGAGGATAGCTTCTGTACTTTTATAAGCAGGTACTTTGTTTTGCAGCTGAACAGGGCATACTCCACTGAGCAGGACCCTGTGGGGGCCTTATATACTGCAGAAACTGTGGAACCCAGTACAAATGAATGTTGATGTTTTCATTTTGTTCTTGTAGTAAGTGAAGGGAGACTAGCTAGATCCAGCTTCACTTTGTGTTTGATGTGCTGTACCTCAAACCAAGTTTAAGGAACAACCTGCATGGTAAAGAGCCCTGGAATCTCTTCAATCAAGTGATAAATATATCTGACCAAATTCTAACAGCATTTGTACAGTATTTAAACTGGCTTTTCTGATTGCGAACCAGATAAATGATCTGAAGTTATATAATGATGTCAGAAAATAAGTTTTAGAAAATTCTTGGATTAAGAAGACACAATGATAAAAGGCTTCATGACTCCTTAAGGTTTATACAATTGTCTACAACTGTAAATAGACAATTATTGCAATGATAGCCTGAGCTATACAATACTTGGCTGAAAACATGAAGAAAAGGTGAATGACATGTATGGCTATGCCAGAGTTTTAGTTACATTTTTGCCTGTTTGTTTCCTTCCTTCCATAACGTATACAACTTGTACAGACAAGCAATAATTACACTACGTATTTCTATTTTTAGTGCAGAACACTATTCTGACCTACTCAGCAATCCCCCCCCCCGCGGGCACTAACCTTTAATGTCATTCTAACATTGTGCTGTTGGCTGAACACTCCCTGCAAGATGTGGGGTGGCCCACTAGCTCTTCATTAACTGCAACTTCAGCTTCTTTCTTTTTGCTTGAACAAAGTATCCAGAGCAGTTCATAGTCTTTAACCAATCCTTCAAGTTAGATATCAATGCCATGTTGTGAAACATTCACCGGGATGTTGCCAGATTCGGTGGGGCCAGCATTCTACACACACACACACACACACACACACACACACAACATGTTTTTAGGAGTCACTGGTTCTTTGGCACACATGTAAAACACTTCTGATTTGCAGGAAACTGATATACAAAATTGTGAAGTTCTAGAGCTATCACTATTTTATGCAATCCTTGGGTTGCATTTTGTGCTAAACAGTTTCAGCGGCGGCACCAGCGGGGGAGCGGGGGGAACAGTATTATACCTTGACTGATTTTAATTCTTATATACTGTTCTCTGGTTGGTTTCAAGAGCTAACAAGAGGTTAAGGACTATAATAAAGTGGGTTTGCCTCAGGCGGTTCTGACTTGTGCTATGGCAGGGAAAGTGACTACCAAGTAGAACAGAACTCACTTTTGGACTTTGAAACATACAAATGCAGCTGAACAATACAAACCAATGATTATCTTTTTAACAATATATTCTATAGCATAGATGATAGATAGATAGATAGATAGATAGATAGATAGATAGATAGATAGATAGATGATAGACAGACAGAGATGATAGACAAACAGATGATAGATAGATAAATTATAGGCGCCAGCCTCAATGCACTGGGAAGTTCTCCTTTGAACCAAATTGAAATGAATGGGAAAACTTCTTAGAATGGTCCTTTCACACAAAAAATATTGTTATCTGTGTGGATTCTACAAGGATCATTAATGACAGTAATTAAAGAAGAAGAATTAAACAGAAATAAAATTATTTGAGTCTGAAAAGTACACAAACATACTGTACCTTGAAACACCACAAATGATGAAATTGCTTTTTGCTTACTGAACCTAATCCGTTACCTTGCTCATAAATAATCACACGCCTAATGACAAAAGGCATTCCAGTAAACCTCTGTGGTGCACAGATGTTTTAGTTTCGTTTGAACTCTCAGAACTCATAAAAGTTAATATATACGACATAAAATAGTTTTAACAGAACATCTAATCTCTCATAGATCCTCCAAGCAGATTATTTCCCTTTATAAGCATTGTAAATTTTAGTTATTGTAGTATCTCTACACATATATGCAGCTAGCTACCTTTGTAACCACCCCTCACTAATTTCTGCTTGTTAAATAAAAGCTATTAAGCAAGGATTGCCTCACACAGTACCAGGAAGAGTGGATGCATCTAGTACTATTCTAAATACTTTCTGCAGAATAGAGTTTGCTTCAAAGCTTGGGCAGTGATGCTATTAATGTGCTCTGTCATAATAAAAAAAGTTGCTAGAGGCAACAACATCTCTAAACATCCTTTTCACACTACAAGCTATTCAAGATTCATAGTAATTTATTCGGCCACTTACCAGCAAACATGACAGCTGCTCCTGAATCTATCCCAATGTTGTTGATATTTTCCCCACTCATACGCATCCTCTCCCCTCCTCTTCTGGAAACTGTTTCCCTGCATTTCATCTGGCCATAATAAGCTCAGGCTTCTTTTGCCTTATTTACATTTTCTTTGCAGTGTCAATACACTTTACTGGACAGCAGCAAGCATTCTGCCAGGCATTTGAATTTCTTCCCACTGATATAAAGTCTTCTGCCTGGTGAACCTTAAATCTCTCTTCCTGACTCTCCTTTGCCAGCAGCCTGAGATATCTTGCTTCCGTAAATTTTGCCATCTCCTCTAAAATCCACACCACTGCATTTTATATCTCACCGTTAGAGATACTTTATTCCTTTGCAGCCCTTCTTATGCTTTCCTCTCAACATTAAATCACAAGATTCTCTTTCCTGACAAACCAACTGATGCAAGTACAGCCCCTTTTCTGGGAGAAACATCACCTTCAGTCCTTCCCAAGCATGTGAATTGCAAGGCAGAGGGGTTTAGCGTCCTTCTCAAATCCTCACATGTATGTCTTATTTGAGATGCCTACCATTGGCTTAGACCATACAATACAGCCATTTGGGCTTAAGCAGAACTATTTGCTCAGCAACACCGAATACCACAAATGGCCAGAGCTATTAACTTAAAATCATACATTTGAGGCTGATGTGCAAGGCACAATAATTAACAACTTGAAATACATCAAAGAGGCAAGTGATATAATATCAACACCCACAAGACTGCCTGTGTAAAGGTATACTTTTCTTCAATTTAGAAATAAAATTCCAAGGCGGAGAGAGAGAAAACAATGACGGGGAAAGGGGACTAACTAGGTTAACCTGCATCGGTGCTTCCAATTAATGGGTTTGCTACTGTCTAGCAAATATATATTGATACAAAGGAAACAAAAGCAAATGATTTTCATATACTGCATTGATTCGCATAAAATATTTAACTGTCTCCTGGCTCAATAGGCTGTGGTGTGGATACTTAATCAGGGGCAACATTAGCCTCAGATTCTCATCAAACAGTAAGGAGAAGGGGGGGAGACAAGTTCTAATAATTTTAGTAGTTTGTGTCTGGGGATAATCACATGACATAGCATAATTATAGAAATGTAAACTATAAAGAAAATTAACGTTCTATTATTTTATAGTACTGTTGCATCAACACTAATTGCAAGCATGCACACACATAGAGTAAGACGCAGCACAAATCCATTGTCTGCCAGCTATTTGAAGAACAATCTTAAGCACATATACTTGGAAAGTATGTCCCATTAATTTCTGGAGATTTAATTCCAAGTAAGTGTGCTTCGGAGCACAGCCTAAGGAGATATATCATCATTTCCACATGTAATGCATCAAGAAATAGGTCAGATATAAATATGCTTAAAATAAGATCTTATAAGAACCACAGGCTTCAAAGGATGCACTAGAAGTTGCAAAATCAATGTTACATGCAAAGCACTTCCTTAAAATTTTGATTGAGTGCAAAAATAGTGTGCCAAATTTGTTTCTTCAGTGCTAGAGATACGGATTTGTATTCAATGTTAGTTCTACTTAGAGTTGACCCATTGAAATAATTGGCATGGCTTAGATTCAAGTAACTACTCAGGGTATGATTTAGTTGGCTATAATACGAGATGCAAATGTATTCCCTCATTCACCCCAACGAGGTTTGATTCCAACCGATTGTGAGCAAAACCAGGAGTGACTCACTTGAGTTGGAGCCACAGCAATAGCTTATTGGCAGAAGTGCCACTGCTGCTTAGTTTGTGGCAGCAAGGTGGGAGTTGTCTGGGAGCACTGGTAGGAGCACCAGATTGAGCCCAACAGTGCACCCATGCAGCCCTGACCTTGCTGCAACCTTGCCCAGCAAGCAGTAGTGATGCTTCTGTTGAGAGGCTACTGCTGTCGCTCCACCCCACCTGGCTAGCCACTGTGGGAAACATTTGTGGTTGCCTCCCTCTGAAGACATCTCTTTCACCTTCTCAGCCTCCCAAGGACCTACCGCACTTAATTAAAAGAGGGCTGGTTCAAGTTCCTTGCTGTTGAGTCCAAGTGCTTTCACTGGAGGGAAAAGGTATGTTGAGGAGCAGGGCCGTCTTACCCATTAGGGTTACTGGCGCCCTGCACCACGGCACCCGCCCACCAGGGGCGCCCATCAGCGGGAGTCTGGGACTGACCGGGAACAGCTACGAGCGGGCATGCTGGGCGGCAGCGGCTCTTCCTATGGCCAGCTGCACTCTCTCGCTTCCTGCCTGGGAGAGGAGGCAGCAGCGGTGCACAAAGCTACGTGGCACCCTTCTCCCTCCTGCCTGTCCTGCTGCAGTAGTGGGACTGCTGAGGAAGCCTGCGCAGCAAGCGAGCCTCCAGCTGCCAAGCGCAGGGGGCGGGGAGGGGGAGGGGCGCCGAGAACGTCACCCCCACCTCTTCCGTCGAGGAAAAAGGTGGAGGAGGGATTCATTCAGGTTTGGGGCAGTGGGAGGGGAAAGCTGAGGGGGTACTCAGTTTGGAGGCAAGGATGGACTCAAGAGTGTGCCCTTCATGCATTTAGTGGTTAAAAACAAACACCAAGAAAAAGTCCTTTAAAGACAGAGCGGGTTTTAAGGTCCTATTAGATTCAGCAGGGCTTACTCTCAGGTTAAGTGCAATTAGGGCTGCAGCCTTTGTGACCCAAGTTTTGGGTCCTTTTTATGTTCAGGATGTCACTGCTTTACACCCACCCCACCACCCCCACAATATTTTAAAACGTCAGCTTTGTACTTAAACACAAATTGGCCGGGAACTTCGTTCTCTATGTCTTTATCAATTTATTTAAAGAACAACAAACTGGTGATTGCTTTAACTTTTTGATATGTGGTGATTTGAATCATGAGGATGAATTAGAAGAACTGCTGAGTCTTGAATGAGTCTTGCTTTGGAACTGAGGACTTCATTAGATTTTCTTCTGCCTTTTCATTTCATTTTGTTCTAGGGGCTTGTTAGAAATAATGTGTAAGTGTGGTGTCAGCTCCCTAAAAAAAAGGGTCAACAACTTGGGGGGGGGGGGGAGAGGCCGCCAGAGGGATCTTTGCACCACGGCGCCGGATATGCTTAAGACGGCCCTGTTGAGTTGCAGCTCTGCTAACAATAGGATTGGAGCCAAAATGGGGACAACGAGAAATAAATGGGAAGCATCAACATCCTTCGGTAAAGTCAGAGGCATGCAGAAATCCATTAAAAAAAAAAAAACAACCCACAAGAGGATCCTCATCCGGTGGGAAAACACAACCACTCAATGAGAAATGAACATCCAGGAGCCACAGAATGTTGGGTGCCAGCTGGAAAAGAAAGCCAGAAATCTATCCTAGTGGTGGAGGAGAAAAAGCAAGTGAATTGGTTTGCTTGATCCCCATGAAGCTTATATTGACCTGGAGGGAGGCATGGCTGACTGGAATCCTTAATTAGTCACAGGCCCCACTTTTTACGAGTAATAGCTATTGTTAGACTACGTCAGGCATCCCCAAACTTCGGCCCTCCAGATGTTTTGGACTACAATTCCTATCTTCCCCGGCCACTGGTCCTGTTAGCTAGGGATCATGGGAGTTGTAGGCCAAAACATCTGGAGGGCTGCAGTTTGGGTATGCCTGGTCTAATGCATCTTAGCAGCCACAGCCACCATGACATAATGGAGTATTCAATTTCATCTGATCGTTGTGTGTATGAAGGAGCAAGGCGGATGACCTACATTTTTACCCTATTGTCTTTGTTAAGGATCTATATTCTGACAAACTCATTTATCTTCCCCCCCTGTGAGACACATTCTGTTTAGGCTCATAGCCTTTGTGAGCCAGTCACAACTCTTTTGCAATTCATTGGTGAATTATTACCAGTTTGAGATTGTATTTCCAGAATGTAAGGATATTACCTATGTAGAAGGCTAGGAATATTTCTGAGGGGTGTGTGTGTGATTTTTATTATATTTTCTGTTTTACAATTTAGAATACTCATTTAAACAACCTTAAAATATCAATGTCTTGCCTTATTCTCTTCCCACTGTTCTTTTGCATATTATGGAATATTTCTGAGGGTTGGAAGAGAGAGTGGCAAATCCAACCACTCAGTTCTTGTGTTCTGCTTCTCATGTAGATGGAGTCTGGTCATCCTAGTCTGAGTGCCAGTCATGTACCTTTGCTATGGTGCAGGGGTGTGTGTGAAAGGAATGAAGGACTGGATAGCCCACCAGCCAATCTGCACTTCTCCCACAGGAGCAGAATTCAAGTCTGGTTTGGAAAATGGCAGGTACATTTCAGGTGGGATTTCCTTTGGGTGGTGTGTCACACCTTCCTTCTATAGCACATGCCTGACTCCAAACGTGTGTAATGCTTAATTATTTACTCACACTGTTTGCAAACTGTCAGCACAAACTTCTGCTTGGTCCTTATTGGCCCTGATGAGAACAGAAACTTCCTCCTGAAGGACACTGGTAACTGAATAGCCGTTTGCATCTTCTAAGAATAAGCCCAGTTCCCACATGGGACACTTCTACCAATCGAGCACAAATATGATATAGAGAATTTAAACAACTTTGTTCCAATTAGGACTGCCCAACCAGTTTGCAGCAGGGAACTGTGCTTCACTTGCAGTGGCACAACAAATTCACATATTGTTCTGCTGTGTCCCTTCTGTCCACCCAAATCTTCTGTCCACCCAAATCAAAATTTGTCTCTGGTGCCCTCTCCCCTCAAGAAGCCAGCCAGGTCTTTAGTCCAGCCTGTAAATTCTTCTCTACCCAGTTTAGTCCTCCTTGGATCATGCCTCAATGAGACTGCTCCAAACTGATTCCGTCCACCCAAATCAAAATTTGTATGTTTCAAACTGATTCCCAATAAGCAGAAGGGCTTCAGCTCCCCTCCTTACATCTTCTACTCCATTCCTATACCTCTTTTCCATGTTTGTTATTTTCCTTGGGTTATTCAGGAAACTTAATGGGTACACAAGTCTAATGTTTCTATTTAAATACCGGTAATACTTCTCTGGGGTTGTTTGGGGTTTTTTTGAACTGCATTGGGAGGATCTAAAGAAACCCTAGCTGCTTGCTTGTACATCACATGGCATGGGGCTAAAGGGTGACTTACAAAGTATGGCGCTCCTTCAATCTCCGCATGACTGACATTGTCCTGAATGATTCAAAGTCTGCTTTTCAATATCAGACTGCAACAAAAATCCACAAGACTTAGCTGATTATGGAACACTGCTATAAAGCCATGACCCTAAACACTTTGGTCACATTTTCCATTTTATTTGAATCCAGATTTTTAAGTATTCATGGTATAGTGCAATACAGGCAACCCCTGATTTGCGCAGGGGTTGCGTTCCAGGTCATCACATGCAATGGCAGTGTGCGCATAAGCCCTCTCTGCCCTGTTGCACCCCGCCCCCTTTTCCAGCCACTCCTGGGTTGCCACGATGTGTGCATGCACGGTTGTGCATCAATTGGATGTAAATCGGTCATTGCCTGTATCCCTGATGGCATACAACAATTTCCTGATTAAGGACCCCAAATACCACACCTGTAATTTACCTTGCCATGTTGTAACAATAGGCTTGGTATTTGGGGGTGTGAAGAGACTGTAATTTAACAAAGATTTCCTTTATTTTTATAACTTAATACTGATAGATATCAATGTGATCAAAACAGAGAAAATTATATAAATGACGAGTAGATTAAACACATGATTGAGAATCAGAAGGCATGGCTTCAGTTTTCATTGTTATTATACTGAAGAATTGCCTGGAGTTTATGCAACTAATGATGATGATGAAATCATGAGAAACAAAACTGATACCTTGAAAAACAAGCAAGGGAGGAAAATGGGAGAAACAGAACATAAAGTCAAAACACAAGCTAAAATGCATATGATGAAAGTGCAATAAATATCTGCATTCCAAATCTACTACTTAAACCCACCCCCACCCCCCACAAGGAACTGCTTGTGTCAATATTGTTCTTCACCAAATATTGTTCTTTGGTATTCCCAAGGCTATCTGCAATTGAAGTTACAACCTGAAACAAAAATAAGAAGGTGCTGTGCAACCTTTAAAGACTAGCACATTTAGCACACTCTTTGATGAGCTAGATTCCACTTCATTAGATGCATCAAGTGGACTCTAATCTACAAAATCTTATGCTCCAATAAATCTGTTAAGTCTTTAAAGTGCCACAAGATTCTTTGTTGGCTTTTTACTGCAGCAGACTAACACAACTACCTTATTGTAAGTTGTCACCTGAATCAAATTCCTACTGCTGTTCTGACAGGGGTACAATTTGGTAATATGACTGTGCTATTGCTGTAGGCATGTTCAGAAGCACTAGCTCAACAGTTTTCTTGTTAATTCCTTCTTCTATACATTTCTGAGTCTGTGGATCCAATTCCGAACATTTTTTTGTGTTTTGTTTTATCTAACAATAAGGCTTTGCTGGCGCTCTCCAACGCCAGCTACTTTATACACAACGTCAGCACAGCATTTAATCCCATCAGGGCCATTCAATGCTTTCCTAGGCTGTTCTTTACAGCTGTCGCCTATATCAGATTTTCATTCACGTAAGAAAAGAGGCAGTCAGAAGCTCAGATCTTCAAACTGTTTCAAACAACTGGAAACCCATGTAAACTTATTAAAGTCACAGAACTACAAATACTCAAAGTCTTAGTAATGACTGTGGATGTTGTAGTGCAACTCAGCAATACCACCAGCTCAAGCCTTTTCTCCTCCTCCGCTCATTGAAAAGAGAATTAAAGCACTTGCTTTGACGAAATCATGCTTCCTGCTGGGACTTTAGATAAGTGATTGTTTGGTTTCTACTGAAAAAAACATAGGTTCTTAGGAGATCAGCTCTGTTCACTACCAGCACCAGATTCATCGACCCACCCATTGCAAAGGAATACAAATGGAATTGTACTCTCACTGGGTTTTTTTTAGCCTTTATGTGTGCGTGTATATATTTGCAAATGGTTTGACAACATAACTAAGGACATTAGTTTCACTAATATGATGCTTAACAGAGCAATATCATATTCCACACCATACTTGCTTATGACCATTATACAAATGCTGAAATTACAAATTTGCTGGGAGAATAAATTACTGTAATATCTCTATAAGCCTTCTGTAAAACAAGTGCTCACTGAAATAGCTTTTTTGTTTTGAAACAAAGGCTGACCCTTCTTTCAATTAAAAGAAAGTGCTTGTGGAAGCAGTTGCTGAAAACAATAAGCTTTTTTAAAATAAATAAATAAATAAATGTTTATTTAGGCATATTCACTTCAGACAAGCCCTTTCCATTGATCCAGCCAGTACCAAGTTGAAATATCAGCGTACGTCTGTAAGGTGGAATAATTCAGGTAACTTTGGAGTGTGGGGAGAGACTGAGAAAGAAAAGAGGCTACATTGATTTCTTACCATTTTTACCCAGTTACAGTTTCTTTATTTTGCTCCCAAGACGCCTAGGCTCTGTGGATGTTTTCTGTGCTACTGTAGGTAACCATCTATTGTGACATTCTCTTTTTTCTTTAGCCATTCACATCAACCATAGCTAATGAGAAGATACTCTGTCCTCAGCAGCGAGCCACTTTCATACCTAACAGCCTGTGGTTCTGCTTTGCTTTGAGACTTATTGCCTATTCAGGAATATATATATATTTGCATTCCAGTAGGTGCTTTCCACACCACATGGTTCCATTCAACTTGTGCAGCATGCCAACTTTCAAGCAGTGGTGCCTTAAAATTGCTTTGTCCTGAAATAGGCATGAACACTAGAACAACAGGCCCAAGGCCACCGTAATTCATATCTTTTTAAAGGTAAACTGTCATTGGGAAACAAATGAGGGAACCCCAAAACTTATGTTATGAGAAACACACACACCCTCTCAGCTATCAATATGCAATGCCACAACTTGCTGCTACCTGCCATTTTCAAAAATCATACAGTGCTACTATTATAACTCAGTAGTATTTTTATGTCTATAACAAAGAACGCAGAGGTGTTAAATATTAGGGATTAACATACTGTGTTTTGCAAGAAAAATAATTCTATGGGGGGCGGGAGTGTTTTAAAAAATAAAGCCACATCAAATACATCAGTTGCATAATAGTTCCCAGTTTTAAACTCAACACACAAATCATAAATAAAACATTTCAACAATTTTTAAATAAAACACCTGAACATTATATGTAATATTATTATGCCTATTCTGCACACTAAGTTATGGACTACATTTGTCAGAACAAGTCTGCCACTACACTATTCCTTCCTCCAACATGACTTTTATTGAAATTTAAAAAGGTATACTGAGAAACTGTAAGACTACATCAAATTTAAAAAGATGCTTTCTGAAGACACTTAGTAAATGCTGCTCTGAAGAAATAGTACCCCCTTTATTAACCAACACAAAAAGGATAGTTTATAGAACATATCCAAGCCACACTTCAAAGCAAAACATCAAACTATGCAGCTACATTTTGTTAAACTCTCAAAGAAGAAAACCCAGTTTAGAAAGTCAAGCTATTTGTTTCCTTGAAACAATCATCACATGCCTGCATTTTAGATAGCCAAAGCAAGCTGCAATCTGTAAACAGATTACCCTCATTCCTCCCTGTTAAATTCAGCAAAGAGCAGTGGAACAGAAAATTATATGTAGCTGGCAAAGTCACAACTCACTCACATGCAGCTATGGAGAAAAAAACTGGTACTTACAGAACTGTAAAATAAAACATCCCAGTTCCTCTTTTACATTTTACAGCAAATCAGACAAAGATCTCAGCTCTCATCAAGTCACTGCTTCCAGTGCACTGATCAGCCAGGCAGAAAAGGCCCTTATGGATTCCCTATGCAGCTGGGAGATAATGGAACCATATTCTCAGCTGGGACTAGAGAAGCCTAACTGCTATGCACTGAGCACTGTATGGCTGCTCACTAGCATTAATCAGCAAGTACAGTGCTTCACTGCTTTATGCCTCCCCTTCCCCCAAGGACCTGCACAATTAACACATGAATCAAAGATGCACACATTGGGAGACCTTGTACACAGAAGGACATATAATCCCAGTTCAGGGATATCTGAACACTGGTTAATTTTGTTCACTGATCAAGGATACGAGACTTCTTTTTAATTAAAGGCAAACACACACATTTATGTATAATATGGTTCCTGGATTTAAGTAACACTGTAATCCTGCTATGACCACATAATAGATGATTACATAAATCTCTGTAATTAAACTGAATGCTTTGCATATACAGCATTGTACACTGCTATGAACCCAGATTTCTGTGCCAGGTATTTTCTGCAGCAGTTCAATTTCTAACACACTGGGTTGTTTGTTTGTTTTTGTTTTGTTTCTTTTAAAGGAGTCTCCCACCTTTCCTAATGCTTAGGGTAAGGGCAGGTAACGATTTTTTAAAATATGAATCACAGCACAATGTTTAAATATAAAGCACAAAAATGAGTAACATATAAAACACAAAGGCCACAGCTGAGCATCATGTTAGTAGATAGAGATTGGGGTCTGGGATACCTTCGTTTAAATCAGGGTCCCCAAACTAAGGCCCGGGGGCCGGATGCGGCCCAATCGCCTTCTAAATCTGGCCCGCGGACGGTCCGGGAATCAGCATGTTTTTACATGACTAGAATGTGTCATTTTATTTAAAATGCATCTCTGGGTTATTTGTGGGGCATAGGAATGTGTTCATATCCCCCCCCCCCAAAAAATATATAGTCCGGCCCCCACAAGGTCTGAGGGACAGTGGACAGGCCCCCTGCTGAAAAAGTTTGCTGACCCCTGGTTTAAATTCAGGAATGGATAACTCGGTGGTCCTAAGCCTTAGGTATTTATTCCTCAGACTTCAGTTGAATTAAAATTTGACCCATTACATAGGGTTATCAGGGACAAACAATGACAGTTAAATACTAATCATAGTATAAATGCTTGAGAAATTATCAGCGGGAATTATCCAACAAAAGATTTGCCTGAGTAGAATGACTTCTGCTTGTGCAATAGGACTTTCCCCCTCCCCCCCATATGACATACTATCCCCAAATCTGCTGGGGGGGGGATGTTTGCCTTACTGCTGTGTTGGAATCCCACCCATTAAAAGCAAGTAAAATAATTATAAAATAATAGTATTGTTATTTATTATTATTGTTGTTATTTATTTCTCTCAAACAAGCAGTGTTTTAAATATTCTACTGTGTAAACATGAGATTAAATTAAGCTGCCATTGAGCACTTTCTCATTGCAGAAGATGTGTGAATGGGAAATGGGAGAAGTAATCATCACTAGCAAGTCAACTTCCATAGATGCAGGGTGGGAGGTCTTGCTGTGCCTTGACAACTAACACATTAATTATGGTTAAGCTTTCATAGACAAGAGTCGAATTCACCTGATAGAAGAATGGAGTGCCATCTTCAGTTGGCAGATGCACAGGTACACACAGAGAGATTCAGAGAAAAAGATAACTGGAAGTAATGCAGTTAAATTGCAAAATATGCATGGAGTACAAGCTGTGACAATTTTACAGGAAGCTAAAGAGAAGCAAAGTTATCATTCGCAAACCAATAAAAGTTGGTGATAACTTCCAAGCATTCTTGAATCAACTAAGACTTGCAGTGGGAAAGGAAGCTCAAGAACCTGGGGTGCACCATCAAGCAATTCATACTTCAGGTTCTTTGGGATTACTTGGCTGACAAGGTAGTGGCCTGTATGTTACCAGATACAGGTTTTTAGCATTGCTATGTTTGCCCAACTGGATTTGTTCCCAATGGTTTTGGTGAGCCAGTAATGATTTGTGTCACAATCACAGCTGCCTATCTGGGATGCCCTCAGACAAAAGAAAATCGTGATCACCAATCTACCAGTGTCATATTTCCCCTGGATCTTTGTTATGTTATGGTTTGTTTGTTTGTTTAACGCAGGCATGTCCAACCGGTCGATCGCGATCTACGGGTCAATCGTGGAGTGTTCCTGGTCGATCCTGGGCCAAAAAAAGAGAGCGTTCAACAACTCTGATGAAGCCTCCCCAAAATAAGCTCAACAACTCTGTGCAATCCTGGGTAGATCACTGCCAGTTTTTTATACTGGGAGTAGATCACAGTCTCTTGGGAGTTGGACGTGCCTGGTATAACATTTGCGGGACTAAAGAGCAGAGAATAATATGTTTATACAATCAATCAATTTGTAATGCTTTACTCATTGTTCTGAAAGTAGGTTGTTGGTTTTTCAATGTTGCCATACACTTTATAATCTACATATTGCCATACCATTATAATCTACATAGTGCTCTGATACCTGGACCTGAATTAGTGAACACAAAAAGGTTGAGTAGGGCATCCATAATCATTTATTTTTGAATGCTGATTTCTGGTATTCTGATTTCTGGTTGAAAATGAAGCACTGGGCACTTTCTGATTCACACATGCATATAAATAACTTGATTTCTTTATATGATACTACTGACTGCTAAATGTGTGCAATAACACCACTGAAAAGCATTAAAGCAACAATGTGCTATTAAACTTCTGTCTGTTGTTTTTGAACTGAAGTGGTTCATTAATGCCTGCAAGTTACAACTTAGAATCACAGAATCACAGAATCATAGAGTTGGAAGAGATCACAAGGGCCATCCAGTCCAACCCCCTGCCAAGCAGGAAACACCATCAAAGCATTCTTGACATATGGCTGTCAAGCCTCTGCTTAAAGACCTCCAAAGAAGGAGACTCCACCACACTCCTTGGCAGCAAATTCCACCGTCGAACAGCTCTTACTGTCAGGAAGTTCTTCCTAATGTTTAGGTGGAATCTTCTTTCTTGTAGTGTGAATCCATTGCTCCGTGTCTGCTTCTCTGGAGCAACACAAAACAACCTTTCTCCCTCCTCTATATGACATCCTTTTATATATTTGAACATGGCTATCATATCATCCCTTGACCTTCTCTTATCCAGGCTAAACATACCCAGCTCCCTAAGCCGTTCCTCATAAGGCATTGTTTCCAGGCCTTTGACCATTTTGGTTGCCCTCTCTGGACACGTTCCAGCTTGTCAGTATCCTTCTTGAACTGTGGTGCCCAGAACTTGACACAATACTCCAGGTGAGGTCTGACCAGAGCAGAATACAGTGGTACTATTACTTCCCTTGATCTAGATCAGGGGTGGCCAACTCCCAAGAGACTGTGATCTACTTCCAGAATTAAAATCTGGCGGTGATCTACCCCCATTTTTTGGGGTTTAGCTCAAAGTTGTTGAGCTTTTTTAGGGAGAAGGAAAGGGGGGGTGACCAGATTTGGTAACCTTTTGAGGGGGAGCACTGCCCAAATACTTTTCTTACAGGGGACAACATAAACTTTTAGAGATTTCTTGGGAGAGAGTTGCATAAAAGCACTCACAAAACTGTACGCCGCACAAACTCCTTTACCCACTCCATTAACCCACCTATCAAGATTTCTTAAAAAATACATGACTTCATCCACTGTTAGTGTGACACCTGCATCACCATTTTGGTAACCAACTGTTCGATATCAGGCGAGTACTGTGTCAGGGCCAGCTTCAGGGAATCCTTAGGTGCTCATCTGTCATGTTTGAACGTTGCATACTCTTTGTCATTTTTAAATATGAAAATGCAGATTCACACAAATAAGTAGAACCAAAACATGAGTGCAAAATTTCACTGCATCTTCTCAAATTTGAAAATTTCTGTCTGGGCACAAACTTCCAAAATGATTCTTCTTCTGCACGGGCCCTCAGAAAAATGTCATTTTTCAGAGTTAATATCTCATTTTCAAAGATATTTTCCACAATGAGTAATTTGTACTGATAGTGACAGCAATTTTTTTAATGTCCAAATCAGATTTGAATGGAAATGACATGTACTCTACAATTAATTAAAAAAAAATTGGAAGTCGCCAAATCTTTTTTCTAACTCCAGAATAACAGAACCAATTTCAGCTACATACTTCTCTGTTTGAAAAACAAAGTCAGGATTTTTTCCCAGATGGTCCTGCATATTAGGAAAGTGATCAAAAATTTTGATTGTAAGGTCAGCCATCATTAGCTTAAATTTTGTTTTGTAGGATGAAACTATTTTAATCATGTCGCCAATGCATTTACCTTTACCTTGTAGCTCAAGGTTCATATCACTAAGTTTACCTGTGAAACCAGGAAAGAAAGCCAGATCAAACAACCACTCGCCAACTTTTTTAAGGGGGGGGAACCCCAAAGTTGTTTATTTTTAAAGGAAAGGTTCCCCAGAGTTGTTGACCTTTTTTTGGGAGCTGACACCACGCTTACACATTATCTCTGCTTGGGAAAAGAAACACAGTCACACACATACTGGTAAGCTCTGTATCGGAAAGAGGGAAGGAGCTCTCCCTGCAATTGCCCATGGTTATTGAGATTTTTTTGTGGGGGAGAGACAAGAGTTATTGAGGGGTTTTTTTAGGGGGAGAGCTCTTTCTTTTCTTTTAGGCTGGCAATCACTAAGGAACTCACAATCTACCCGGGATCTACCAGAAATGTCCTGGGGATCTACCGGTAGATCCCGATCTACCTGTTGGCCATGCCTGATCTAGATGCTATACTACTATTGATGCAGCCCAGAATTGCATTGGCTTTTTTAGCTGCTGCATCACACTGTTGACTCATGTCAAGTTTTTGGTCTACCAAGACTCCTAGATCCTTTTCACATGTACTGCTCTCAAGCCAGGTGTCACCCATCCTGCATTTGTGCCTTTCATATTTTTTTTTTTTGCCCAAGTGTAGTACTTTACATTTCTCCCTATTAAAATTCATCTTGTTTGCTTTGGCCCAGTTGTCTAATCTGCTAAGGTCATTTTGAAGTGTGATCCTGTCCTCTGGGGTATTAGCCACCCCTCCCAATTTGGTGTCATCTGCAAACTTGATCAGGATGCCCTCAAGCTTGATATTGCAGTCATCAAGTGAACAATATATACTGTAGGGCAGCAAATTACAAACATTGTTTATAAACAAAATGGAACTGCTCTAAACATGAAAGGCACACTTTGGAAAAAAAATCCAAACATTTACAGAAGAGCAATGTGGCGGCGGGGGAGGGGGGAAATTAAAAAACAACTTATTCCAATAAAGTATAAGCATGTTCAGTGGCACAAAAGGACATAGCTGGTTAGAAGCATTAAAAGGAATACCCCACTGTGCAACGTTTAGCAACTAATCCTCCATAGCAAATTCATAGAGATCTGAGATACTATACATTATAAAGCCACCTGCAGCATTCCAGCCTAAAGACCACTTCCATTGATAAATTATATCACACCTTAACCAACATATCAATCAAAATATTACCCTGTTCTAGAGGGCATGAAGGGGATATGAAAGCCCTTTCCACAATTATCATTCATCAGTTGTCAGTGCTTTACACTTTTTGTTGTTGTTGTTTCTCTGGCTATCCACACATATATTGGAAGGGCCATAGCACTGTGGCAAATATTCGTGTTTTCTATGAAGAAGTTTGGAGATTCAGTCCCTGGTTGCTCCAGGTAAGGTTGGGAAAGACCCGTTTGAAACCCATGGAAGCTGCTGGCAGTAAGTGCAGAATAGCTAAAGGGACAAATGGTCTGTCTTGCTCATGGGTAGGCAAACTAAGGCCTGGGGGCTGGATCCGGCCCAATCGCCTTCTCAATCCGGCCCACGGACAGTCCGGGAATCAGCATGTTTTTACATGAGTAGAATGTGTCCTTTTATTTAAAATGCATCTCTGGGTTATTTGTGGGGCACAGGAATTCGTTCTTTTTTTTTAAAAAAAATGTTTAATAGATTACTGTGTTTTATTTTTCTGTTGGAAGCTGCCCAGAGTGGCTGGGGAAACCCAGCCAGATGGGTGGGGTATAAATAAATTATTATTATTATTATTATTATTATTATTATTATTATTATATCCCCCCTTCAAAATATAGTCCACACCCCCCCCCAAGGTCTGAGGGCCAGTGGACTGGCCCGTTGCTGAAAAAGTTTGCTGACCCCTGGTCTTGCTATAAGGCAGCTTAAGCAGTGCAACCCTATAAATGTTTACTCAACTTTAAGCCCCACTGAGTTCAAAGGAGCTTGCTCTCATGTAAGTGGGTACAGGGTTACAGTCTAGGTATAGTTTTATCAAAATATGTGTGGATTATAGAGAAAGCAATATTGGAGTAATAATTTTTTAGACTTTCAGGTGTACCTTTGACTGGTCCAGGAAGCTAGGATAACGAATTATTCAACTCAGTAACAGGCAGTATTTTGGGGGCAGCATCGCACAGCTGACCTCCACTCTTTTGCATCCTGCTGCTAACCAGGAGGTAGTGCGGGAGAGATAAGGTTGATGAGATGTGATTGCACCCATCGGAGCACTGAATTGGCTACACAAGTGTGTGTGCACCGTGCCAGCTCTCTTCCTCCTCTTCGCCTCTCTGCCTCCTGATAATTAGCAGTGATGCAACTGACCAGAGGGCACATGAGCTAGTGATACAAATGTCCCCTTACTCTAGCTATGACCAACTACAGTTGGAATCCTGTTCTGTAATTGAATAAGGAGTACAAGACATCGGAGGAAGCTGCAGATAATTAAGAACAATAGCATAATCCTATGCATGTCTACCCTTAAGTAAATACCATATATTTCAACTGGATTCAGTCCCGGGTAAGTGTGAACAGGTAAGATTGGAGCCTGAAAAGTATTTCACAGTGTGGGTTTTGTTGGGTAAGGCCGCTGTGAGAAGAACAAACCACACACCCCAAATCCAAGTATTTGGATTTGTGTGAATCACACGGCCTGCATCTCTTAATCATCTAATACAAAAAAAGAAGAGCAGGGAAGGGAAGTTAGAAGCACAACTTGCCTATTACCTTGTAAATATGCCATCTTCGGAGGCCTTCCCAACAACCGCATTAAAAAGAAACCCAAGCATACTTACATAAACAGTGTGCCTCATTTCCTGTTTGTAAAATGCAAGGCCATTAATCTCTTTCTGTCTCACATACAAAATAGTTATAGCAATGATAATTACCTACTCCACAGGGGTGTATTGAGGCTTAGTTAATATTTAAAAAGCAATTTGGTATTTATGGACAAATGGTACTAAATATAGGTGTAGTTTATTATTGCAATTATTATTACTGTCACTTCCAGATATAGTTCATTCTGTGCACAAAACATCCTGTGTCTGATTTTGCAAAGTGCATTCGAGACATATGCAACATATTATATCTAATAGCTATGGAGATAATGCAGTTCTCATATCACTTCACAGCTACAACAATGACTCTAACTGGTAAGCCAATGAGAGGCACAATGTGACTGACTTCCAGAATTCTACCATCAACTTTAGTCCTCTTTGGATAAGGCCCCAAGTTAACCAAAACCCTAAGGTCCAGAAAAAATAATAACAGCATGTACCAAGTACAGAATACTTTTCTCTGGCATTCCTAGTAGGGTACATAATGAGGACTGGACCTAGGTAAATAAAACAATTTCCTTCCTGGAAGACAGAAGGAGGAAAGGGAGGCTGGACTGCATACAAAAAAAGAACAGAATAAAATAAAATATTGTAGAGAGTGCTGATGAAGTGTATATTTAGGCCTGCCCAATATATAAATCACCAAAATGAAATTAGTCCACCACACATGCCTAGTGCTCAGTAAACATTATATTTTGCCTCCTGCCTAATGCCCAAAAGGTAGGTTGCTTGTTAATCTCCTGCACCACAGTAATTTGCTGTGATGCAGCGTCAAGTTCTGATTTTCTATGCAAAAAGCAGGAGAAGACTTACCTGAAAATGTTAAAATAATCAATAAAAAAGAGAGTAACCCAACAACAACAGACTCTTCAAAAGTATGAGAAAATCACGTGTGCCTGGATAGCTTTTTTAGCTAGTGTGTGATGGGTGTGGATTACAAGTGGGCACCAGGCTAATGAAGGCTGCATACAATACTGCAAACTAGTGAGCTCCAGAAGTTCTACTAAATAGTTTTGCAGTTTAAAAAAACAACAACACCAAAAGTCCAACTATAATCAAGAAGTTCCTGTATACAAGAAGGGCAACATAACTCTCTTCAGATATGATTCTTCTAATGTGATCCCATACAGCAAAATAAGAATGCTTCTGAGATGAGAGATTCCACAGTATATTGTTAGCTGAACACTGCCCTATACAGAGACAAATTGGCTTGAAGGATGCTCTTGTGAGCCAAGTGCTGGAGGCTATGTCTTGAACATTCTGCATCCCCATCACCCTAGATCTTACATGCCAGGTACATCTCACATCACCCATCATTTTCTTGGAAGAGCACAAAGATGAAAAGCAACTGAAGAAACAGCAGGAACCAAATTCATGCTGCAAGCACCTGAAGCAATAGTAGCAGGGAATAAAGGCTCTAAAATGTTCCCGCCTGGAAGAGAATACTATGCTCTACAGTATTAATATTCCTTGAAAGAACTCTCCAAGGAGGAATTGGGCAAAGAAAGTCTTCTGTTCCCCAGGCCAGCTTAGATTCTGGGAGTTCATTTCAAAAGCAGAATGCCAGAGTGTATTTCCCCACCTCCTCAATCTCCTAGAATCCCAGATGACTTGATATATCATATGAAGCAGAAGCAGTATATACTGGGAGATATGTGGAAAATAATAAAAAGCTTGGTTCAGGTTAAGACGATATAACATCTTTTTAAATTGGAAATCCTGGGGGGAAATCACCACCACCACAATTTTTGGCAGCATTGGGAGCTTTCTTCTAATTTTAATTGTGGTATGTGAAGATTTTTTTCTCTTTTTTTAGGACTGTGCTGAGGTGGTAAGAATTATAACTCTTCTGCCTCTACGTCATGTTAATGAAGATTACCTGATACTGAAGCCAGGGAAGGGGGCTCAGTTGCTCATAATGAAAGTAATGCTGTATTTACTCAAATCTAATGATCACCTTTTGGGGGCAAATTACATTGCAAAAATTAAGGTGTGCATAAGATTTGATGGCACATTTACATTTGCCAGCAAATACTTTTGGTTTCAATGTTCTGAAAATTGGGGTGCGCATTAGATTCAATGGTGCATTAGACTCAAGTAAATGCGGTGTCTAGAGAAGGTCTACAACGTTTGTGCAAATCCCTGAGAGCCTACTGTGTGTGAATCTCCCACAAACTACTAACACGGCAAGCTTTCCAAATGTTTTGCAAAGGTAAGAACATAAGAAGAGCCTGGTGGATCAGGCCAGTGGCTATTTAGACCAGTATTCTGTTTTAACAGTGGCCAACCAGAGGCCTGTGGGAACGCTGCAAGAAGCAATCTCTAGATGGGTCTGGACAATATGAATGCTGGGCAGAGCACTGAGAGGGATTTGTGCCCACTTGTCCCTTGATGCTCTCTATGCCAGCTGAGGAAAACTTGCATTTCATTCCTTGCTACTGAAGTGGAATCGGAAAGGTGTTGCAGCGAAAGGACCAGCTTAGCATGGCGAGTCTTCTACACCCTGTCATTGAGACTGAGGAGAAATTAACCTGGAATGTCCACCCAAATGCACACCCAAATGTTGCCTGTTCTCTCTGAGGAGAGGGTGGAAGGTGGAAGATTCTTTTAACCTTTCCAATTACCATGGTAAAATAAATGACAAGGTCTCAGCATTAAAATGTATGGATCTTCCCTAGCCTTCCAACAAAGGTCATTGGGAAGGAGAAAGTAATTATCTTGATTACTAATTGTTTATTGGGAGCTCCCATGAACCTTCAGTCTCTGTGATCAAGCCAATATTGGCAACTAGCGGCCCCTCATCTTGGATAGCATAATTGTTTTTAAGAACCCTGCCTGGCACCAGGAATTGGTTCAATCTCAGTTTATAGACTCTGCTAGTGATACGAAGATGCGAATTCTTGGATGATACATGAGCTGCTTGAAACAGCAAACTATTCACTCTTCATGGTGTGAATCCACTTATCAGTAGCCAAGGAGGGGGAAGGGAAAGAATTCTCAAGGATCTGAATTACAGTAACAATTTGCACTTCATCAAATTTGATAGTGTCCCATACATAATGAAGGAGACTTCTTTGTAGGCCTTCATAATGGATGTCCAAGTATCTTGTGCCTCGGAATGCAGCACTGTCAGGATAGTCAATTAGCCATTTAAATAGCTGCTCCTCTGCATCTCCATCACAACTCAACCATTCCACATGTCATGTCAGAGGAAGAAAATAAGCTCAAGAAAGAAGTTTTTTAATCTGTTTCTAGGTGGTTGATACCTTTGGCACTCTGTGGTCCTTTATAGCTTTTCAGATGAGCTTTTCAGAGGGTTCCCTCAGGAGATCAATAGCTCATCATGTCTTCAATATGGCTTGTACTCCCTTGTGTCTCATGCCCACTCTGCATTAGTCCCCCCCCCTCTTCTTCAAAATTTTGTCACAAAGAAAAAAGATTCCTCTGTAGACAGGTATTTTCCTTTTCTCTTCAGGAAGTCAGCATTCTAGCAATATTGACAAGAAGCGCCTCACCATTCTACTTCATTACTTCATATGATGCCTTTGGGGAAATCCCTAATTCTAGTTTAGTATAATGGTTATGCCTACAAATTAAAATACCCACAGAATATTGAAAGCAAAAGATGTTCTTGTTTATGACAATTAGCATTTATACACAGGGAAAAAATAGTTTCATTCCATACAAACAAAGCTTTTGATACCCAAAGGCAATTTAATTTTATGTTAATTCAATTAAAGATCTACAACTCAGCATGTACATTTGTTGTACTTTTCAGGGGGTTTTCCCTCCTTGTAAAATCATTTTTTATTAGGAAGAGCAGAAGATTATACACATAATTATTATCATCGCCCTGAGAATCCTACTACCTTTGTGCATGCTGAAATCAAACAGATAGTGGCAGCAGACCTTGCAAGCACACAAAAACAGCATTATTTATTTACTCATTTAAACAGATTTATATCCCACTCTTCTTTCTCAGCCACATGACTGAAGGGCATGAATATATATGGGATGGTAGTAATATGCTGAAGTTACCATGCAAATGTCCACGGAACATATTAGATGATTCTTTAGGTGTCCCAGACTGCGTTGCATGTGCTTGTACAATAAAGGTCTGGTTCAGAAAAAGTCCTGACCCATGACATAGTAATAAAGTTAAAACTAATAAAGTCCAGCCCTGGAAATCGTATGTAAGATGCTCTGTACTGCCCTTCAGCAGCCCCAGTCAGCATGGTGAATGGTCAGGAAAGATGCAGTTCAAGAACATCTGGAGGCCACAGGTTAACTTCTCCTGCTTTAGAGGATGGTATATTATACAAATAAAACAAAATTCTGTTGCCCATTGAGTTGGATTTATTTCTTCATTCAAATCAATTTCCCAGATTTGTTTTAGGAATTCCAAGAATCCCTTTGTGATCTTAAGAATACATATTCTCAGAACTGAAAAGTCATCTGGTCCCAACCCCCTGCAATGCAGGAATCACAAATAAAGGACCAGTGCTTAAAAAAATATGTTTAAGGGTACTCTCATTTTGACTCAAGAAAATCACCATTTTATAGTTCAGACCGGGGAAAATAAATACAGTAAATGGACAAAAGTATAGAGTCACAAAATGTTTAGGTATATGTGTACCCCTGCGTAGCCCCCCCCCCCAAAAAAGCCCAATTAACCCCCAATTAAGGATAGCTCACAACCTTTTGAGGGTGTCCGTTCATTCCACTGTCAAAAATTATAAATGAGGGGGTGTAAATAGTATATTTAAGAGTAAAATTTTCAAAGCAATTATTGGTCTAGTGCAGACACCCCCAAACTTCAGTCCTCCAGATGTTTTGGACTACAATTCCCATCATCCCTGACCACTGGTCCTGTTAGCTAGGGATCATGGGAGTTGTAGGCCAAAACATCTGGAGGGCCGCAGTTTGGGGGTGCCTGGCCTAGTGGTCTGCCGAGTCTCATTGCTAGTTTCAGCAGATCTTCAACAGTATAATTCAGCTGATTCCTCTTTTCTAATTAACACCATATACTGATTGAATACAATCAGTGGCTAATATCCAAAGTTGCCTTGGTTTAGACAGCTATAACATTTCAAGTTATCTTCAAAGATTACCCTTTTTTATGCTATGTTCAGGGTTGCAGTCACAATGTTAACATAAGATACCACTAGTCTAACTAAGTTTCCATGTTTATGCTTCTGTGGTCCATATCACATCATATTGGTCTCATACAAAGAACATATCTGGAATTATCACAGTGCTAGGCTTTTTCATCCTTCCTAGAAGCATGGGTCACATTAACTGGTGTGTTTAAAACTGAGTACTGGAGGCAATCTGATATAGACCTGTGATGTGGCTAGGTTGTCCTGTAGTCCCTCTGGAGTAGAATTTAGAAAATGACCGTATGTAAGGCATGATATACAATGGGATGAGAGGAAGGTTAACTTGCAACCCTTCAGATGTTGCTCAACTTCCACTCCCAGCATACTGACCATTGGGCATACTTGCTGGGGCTAAAGGAAGTTGGAAACGAACACCATCTGTAGGGCTGCAGGTTAGCCATCCTTGCAATAGAATGAAGAATTGTACAAAATTGCAGCTCTAATGTTTTACAGAATATAATCAGCTGAGAGCAGCAGATGAAAGAAACAAGGCCATTGTCAAAATCTACTTATATTTACGTTCCTGTTGTTCATAATTAGCAGAATTATCTTCTTCATAAAAGCGTGTTTGTGTGGAGCTGTGAGTCTGAAAAAGTATCCTTCAAAATATGTTTTATATTACTTTCATGGTTCATCTCTTGTTGTGGAAATCATTATTGCGTTACTTGCTTAGAACAATAGGCTGTGAAAGCCATTCAAACAAAGCCCTATGATTATTTATTGCCTCGTAGGAATCTGCTGAAACATCAATAGTAAATATGAAAGGTCAGGAACAACATTAACTACTAACCTTCCGAAAGCAAACCTTTCGGTGATAGATGATGACAATGACTAACTTGCATGACTATTCGGCACTTTTCCAAGAGAACTTGCAAAAATATGTTCATTCTCATGCTATTATTATCAATATTATTCACTTTTCACACAGAGAAGAGAATCCCAAGCAACTTAGAGAATAAATGACATTAAATATAATCATAAAACAATCATAAAGCATAATAACCACGCAGAGTACAGTCATACCTCGGGTTACAGATGCTTCAGGTTGTGTGTTTCGGGTTGCGCACTGCGCCAAACCCGGAAGTACCAGAACGAGTTACTTCCATGCTTCAGCACTGGCACATGCGCAGAAGCGCTAAATCGCGACCCATGCGTGTGCAGACGCGGCGCTGCAGGTTGCGAATGCTGCAGGTTGCGAACGTGCCTCCCGCACAGATCACGTTTGCAACCCGAGCATCCACCGTACATATATAACAATTATTCCAACTGATGTGTGCACCGATAGTTTTCTAGGGGTGCATCCATTTGCAGGTGGAGCTAAACAAAGTTATTATGTGCAGTTATTCATCATCATCATCATCATCATCATTTATTATTTCTACCCCGCCCATCCGGCTGGGTCTCCCCAGGCTTCCAAAGAAGGTTAAAAATACATTAAAAAATCAGTTATTAAAAACTTCCCTAAACAGGGCTGCCTTGAGATGTCTTCTAAATGTCAGATAGTTGTTTATTTCCTTGACATCTGATGGGAGGGTGTTCCACAGGGCAGGAGCCACTACCGAGAAGGCCCTCTGCCTGGTTTCACAACTATATATTCCCTTGATGTTATTGTTCTCTGTTGCTACAGAGGGCAGGCTAGAAATTGCGAGGAAGCAGATTTTGGCGAAATGTTCAGGGACACTTTCATGTGGCATGAGCTGTTCAACTGTGGAACAGACTGCCTTGGGAGGTAGTGGACTTTCCATGTAGATGCTTCAGCTTCATACATAGCACATCCTGCAATTAGTACTGTGGGATATGAGATGGTCTAGATAACACACAAAAGTTCCTTTGAAACCTTAGGATGTGGTTTCAAGTCTGTCACACACACACCCCTCGTATTTATACAGAGCATCAGTATGCATACTGACATTCATAAATAATAATAATAGTGAATAATTCACATGTCCATCAAACTGCCCAGTTTCAAAGAAATGCAAGAAGAATTAAGAATAAAGTAAATTTGCAGCAGTATTATTCTGCCATTGATAAGCATTCCAAACCACACACATAGAACTCAGTTGCATGAAATACTTTTCACGTTTAGTATAATGAAAGGAAAAAATCTGCATTAACAAAGAGATACACTGATGCACTGGATTATATAGAATATTGCTGCTAAACCCAGTGATGTCCTTACTGAGATAACTGAGTAACTGCCCACTCCAGTGCAAACAAAATTCTGAAATAGCACAAACCTGTGCTTTGCATGCAGCATAGACCTAATGTTTCTGCCAAATCATATGGTTACTCAAATCTACCAACTTTGATGAAGTTTATTTTATAAATCTTCATTTCACATTCTTTCTTGCAAGATTTCTTTTTCTAGGAAGGACAATTCTCACTGTTTTACATGCCTATGATTGCACCAGATCAGCAAATAACACAAAAATATTTCAATTTCATAACTAACAGGAATATAATTTGGAAAAACAAAAACAAAAACTGGTTGTGTGCCAAATGAAAACTAATGCAAGTGAGCAACTCTCCATGGAGCTATGGTAAGATGAATGATTTGATCCTTTCTGTATTATTTATTATGCCTTTTTATCTATGAATTTTAAACTATCCATTACCAGAAATGATGCCTATTTAAATAATATTATGACAGGGAGTTTTTTCTTTTTCCTAAAAGCTCTCTCTTTCCATCAAATCTGCAGTTAATACCATAGAAGTTAAGCCTCCATACTTCTTCCAATTGTTGTCAGGCTGTATAATACACTCAGTATTATATGAGATTATTTGCTTACTTGCCGCAGCATGCAAGAATGTGAATTGCTAATTGGTATCCAATACATTTTAAATAATTAGTGATGATTGCTGTATTTGAAGTGTAAGCAATTGTAAAATCTGCTGCTTGGCAAAAGTCCAGAAAACTAACACAGTATTTGGGATAATTATAGACAGTTAAATTGCTTTGGGTGTATTAATTGATAAGGTACATATAAAGTGAAGAAGAGAAAAGTAAAAGTGTCTAAAATTCTGTGTGGGTCCACAGATTTGCTTCTTAGGTTCTGGCCTTATATTATTTGGAAATGTGAATAATTTGGGGCGTATAATTATTATTTAAGTTATTTGGCCTTTACACTTTATTTGCAAAATAATTTCTATACTGACACCATTAATAAAAATACACACATTTGAATAACCTGTAATAACATCACTCAACAAACTCACTTATGAGATGTTTTCTTTTGCAGAATGTTAAATATTATTATATTTCTAAGGAGGTTGTTCCCAGAATAGCATTGCAATGGTAGCAGCCCAACGATATCACTGTACTCCATTATAGCCTGAACACAGCACTGAGGAAGTGCAAAATAGGGATGGAGGAAAACCACAATTTCCCCTCTCAGTATTCCTCCATTCCTGCCTTATTCAAAACTCTGCCCATGTTTTTAAAAAACCACTTTTCCCTATCCCTTCTCACTCTCCCATTCCTCAGCTGCCTCACATGAGAAAGGTAAAGGATGTGGAGCTTTCAAATATTCCCATGATACTTTATTCAATCCTGTGTTGTAATATAATAATAATAATAATAATAATAATAATAATAATAATAATAATACTGAAATCAATTCCCCACCAATGCTCTGCTACTTCCTTTGGAGCAGGATAGACCAACAGTTACAAAATGTTTGGTATTAGTATAAGACAGCTCTCTGGAGACAGATAAATCAAATGATAACAAATTTAAAGTGCTTAAGAAGAACCTGTATCCGAACATCCTCTTGACTGGGCTTAGTTTCAGCGATTACACTTAAGGGATTTTTTTTGCTGGTTTTCATTTGTCATATTTCTATTTTGGTAGCATTTTATTGCATTTATTATTGCATTTATATATTGCCTTCCTGCCATGAAACACAGTACAGTTATTCAATATATATATATATATATATATATATATATATATATATATATATAATCTTATATTTCCCCAAAGTATTGTTACTTTCTCTGAATCCTTGGCATGGAAAGAACTAACATAAAATGAATGAATAAATGCTTGCAACATACAGTATTTGAAATGGTGATTTTACTTTTTCTTTAGGAATTTGTCTATCAATGTTATTAGTCATGCTAGCTTAACTCCAGATCCAGATACAATAAACCCTAAATAACAGATGTGGAGAAACTGTGGTTGAGGGCTGTTGCCTTTGAACCCTATCTGCGGGCTCCATGGAGGCATCTGGCTCCTACATTATTATGCTTGATTCAGAAATAAAAATTCAAGAACCAATATATCCAATATATCCTTGGAAGTTATATAGCTGAACTAGTGTGAAGCAGTCATACCATTAAAACCTTTTGATGTTGTAGGGTGTTTGTTTGTTTGGGGGTAAGGAATTCAGTTTGATTAATTATATAACTGTTCTAAATCCTGATCTAAAAATGCTAGCAGCCACTCAGGAGGGTGTCATGGTTTTGTTTTGTTTTGTTTTTTTGTGGGGCAGGGGGGGGAATACAGTTACAAGTAACACATTAACAAAAACTATTCATTCTGAATTCTTTTTAGTATTTTGACATTTGTGTGCTAAAGCAAACGCACATGCATTAAAACAACAACTATTTTAAACATCACATTTTCAAGACATTTATGCCATCTGCGTCCTCCCCTTCTCTCAGTGGACTCTGAGAGTGAGGATAATGAACTGGAAAAGCAGATTTCATGACTCATGGGTGTGCATTACACATGTGTTTAGGCCAATGTGCCATGCCGGAGGACAGATAATCCTCTCAGGAATTGCTTGGTGGCTCTTTCCCTGCCCCCAGTCAATCCTTTTAGAAATTATTTAAATGTCTGTTACAAGGAAGATGGAGCAAGCTTGTTTCCTCCCGCTTCGAAGGCTAAGACCCGAACCAATGCTTCAAGTTAGAAGAACGGACATTCCAGTTCAACATCAGGAAGAACTTTCTGACTGCAAGAGAACGGACTCCCTCAGAAGGTGGTGGTCTCTCCTTCTTTGAAGACATTGAAGCAGAGGTTCAATGGCCATCCATCATGCATGATCAAGTTGAGATTCGTGCATTCCAGGGGTGGACTAGATGATCCTTAGGGGTTCTGCCCAACTCTACAATTTTATGATTCCAGCCCACACAGCCCAAAGGTGTTTGGTTTAGTTTGGATGGCATGTTTAGAGTCAGCTTTAAGATAGGCTTAGTACTGTGGTATCAGAGCTCTATAGAAAGTGAAGACTTTCAGCCGATGCCTTCTTTTGAAATTAATTGTGTGCCGCTTGTATGTATTTTAAAAAATGTGATTATCCTGAATGTTTACAGTGTCATGAAACATGATCTTACTTTCTAACCTTTTCATTAACATAATAGGTTTTAATAAATGATTGCAGCAATAAGAATTTCCATATTGATACAGTAAACTCAATTTATTAAGATATCTGAGCAATCAAAGTTTAAGGTTAACATTAAGGCTTCATTGATGTACTCTAGTAAAACTATTCTGGTAAAAAAAAGTGAGTTATGTATGCATTAATAAATGACAGCATTTGTTCAAATTAATATACTACAGTCTTTCTTCCATCTTTTGACCTGCAGTATCAAAGGCACAGGAAACGAGATTTAATTTATGAAAATCAAGCTTAGCCTACAGCTGAATAAGGTTGCAATAATTTATTGTACATTCATAAAGTAATTGTTATGAAGCTCAAAACTGGCATTCAGGTGGGGTAGAATGAAGTACCAATGACATAGGATCTATCCCTCATATTATTAGTGGAGCTGCATATACAAAAGCATTACCTAACCATTCATTCACGTAGTTGATGAGCCAACATATTTAAAAGCATTCCAATTGTTGATGCCATAGAATAGCCTTAAACAGCTGTGCAGTGATATAAACAGCAGTAATTCACTGAGGGATCTGTGGCAACAAATACACTGATTAATCAACATGATATCACAATAGAAGCCTGCAATATTGTGCTGAGGGCATTTTTGTGCAATAGTACAATAGAGGAGGGTGAGAAATAGAATAGAGACCAAGGTGAAATGTATTTCTGCACCTAAACGACATTCTTGTCTTTATAAGAGCAGCATACAGGGTTTCATTGCTAGTGAATTCCTTCAAGCATTTAAATAAAAAGTGTGTGTGTGTGTGTGTGTGTGTGTGTGTGTGTGTACTCTCTCTCTCTCTCTCTCTCTCTCTCTCTCTCACACACACACACACACACACATAAATATAGTAGGTTGGTTGGTTGGTTAGTTAGTTAGTTAGTTAGTTAACAGAAGACGCCATAATCAAACCATGGTTTGGGATGCTGGTGTGAACATGGAAGCTATGGGGAACTGCAGTTGGTTTAAAAATAGAAGTGGATTCTTCTGTTGCAATGGCTGGATCCATACTAGTGAAGTACGGTTTTCTACAGAGTCTGAAGTGGACCACAATATTCAATTGTTATTAGGCAAGCTGAGTGTAGTTTGGCATCAATGACCAATGTGGCAGCCATCTTCCCTCTGGGAAGGATACTGCATTATGACATAGCATTGATTTCCTGGAATCAATGTTCCCAGGAACATGGCCAGAGCAGCCATGCCATTGCTTGAAGTGGTGGCAAGCCTTTTATTGTTGTTAAAGAAGAAAAGAAAGGGAAAGTTGGCCACCATTTATTTAGTGTAATATGAATTTTCTTCTACCAAATCATCCTACTTCTAAAAAGGAGGGAGATTTGGTTTAATACCTACCACTTTATATATATAAAAGCTGTTTTTTTCCCCAAATTATTTGTTCTTTCTCCGAAATGTTTTTATTTTATTTCTGTAATACCATAATGTGTGTGTATATATATATCTATTTTTACAGTGCAATACTTGTGTATTTGTGTGTGTGTTCAAGCAGCAACCATACTAGATGAATCTCTGTTAAGATCTGAGGGATTTTTTTAGTTTGATATTTACGGTATTATATGTAAATCATCTTATTTATAACCTTTATTTTATACACAGTGATGTAGGGAAGAATTCTTCTCGGTGCTTCATTTTTTGGTGAAAAAAATTCTTTTCATAAGTTCATTAATAACAATGAATGAATGCCAGTTCCAAATTCAATATTAGGCAAGCTTGGCAGTTTCAAAGTATTTATCTTTCTTTACTAAATGTATGTAAAATAAGAATGCTAAATTAGAACACTTTATAATGCTAAGTGAACATTTTCTAATGCAAATTATCCAATGCAATAATTTGCAAGAATTTTTTTTTCTATTCAAAACTTTCCAGAAACCCAGTATAACTGTTTCTACTTTTAGCTGAACAAAAGATATTATTTCCATTACACAATGGGAAAATGTGGTATTACTACAGTAGTGATTACCAATGACAGCTAAAAAAATGACACAAGAGTGTATCTGCTTTGGAAGTACTTGATATTATATTAAAAGGTTTGTTATTTCAGAAACAAATTGCACCACAATATGAAAGGGAGATAACTAAAAAGCTCATGACTTTTCAGGGAAAATACAAGGTTTCCTGCCAGCCTACTTCAGGCTAAAATATTATTTTTTACGTAAGACCTCTGATTCTGTAAAAGATCCCACAGATGCCAACCCACCTTTACTCCTGCATACTGCTTACTTTCCAATGATTTATCTTATGCTTCTACTTTGGTGGAAGGAACAGACGCTGCCCTCATCTTGTCACTTTCCTAAGCATTAATTCAAATGAGATTCTTACTTTGGGGTAGAAATTGTTCATAGGAATCTGTGGTTGTCCAACAAAACTTGGTATGAAACCCAGAGGTTGAGAATTCATAAGAAAGGTTTGCCACTAAGGCACATATAGATTTTACAATTAACTTTTAGCCTAAATAGCTCATTTGTTTATTGTGTATCAGTATTCTGAGTTTCGGGCGTAACTTTCATAATTCACCCTAGCTTTGGCTTTTTAAATAGATAAATAACTTTAAAATTGCTTGGCCTACCCTACAGTTGCTGTGTGAATTGAATATTAGCGTATTACAGTCATACCTCGGTTTAAGTACACCTCGGTTTGAGTATTTTCAGTTTAAGTACTCCGCGGTCCCATCTGGAATGGATTAATCCACTTTCCATTAAATTCAATGGGAAAGTTCGCTTCAGGTTAAGTACGCTTCAGGTTAAGTACAGACTTCCGGAACCAACTGTGTTTGTAAACCGAGGTACCACTGTAACTTCATATGTTGATTAGTTTCACTTAATTTTTAGAAGATGTAGTGCTGCAAATATCAACAACCTCAAATATGGAGATGATACAACCTTGATGGCAGAAAGTGAGGAGGAATTAAAGAACCTTTTAATGAAGGTGAAAGAGGAGAGCGCAAAATATGGTCTGAAGCTCAACATCAAAAAAACTAAGATCATGGCCACTGGTCCCATCACCTCCTGGCAAATAGAAGGGGAAGAAATGGAGGCAGTGAGAAATTTTTTCTTTCTTGGGTTCCATGATCACTGCAGATGGTGACAGCAGTCACAAAATTAAAAGACTCCTGCTTCTTGGGAGAAAAGCAATGACAAACCTAGACAGCATCTTAAAAAGCAGAGACATCACCTTGCCGACAAAAGTCTGTATAGTTAAAGCTATGGTTTTCCCAGTAGTGATGTATGGAAGTGAGAGCTGGACCATAAAGAAGGCTGATCGCTGAAGAATTGATGCTTTTGAATTATGGTGCTGGAGGAGACTCTTGAGAGTCCCATGGACTGCCAGATCAAACCTATCAATTCTGAAAGAAATCAGCCCTGAGTGCTCACTGGAAGGACAGATCCTAAAGCTGAGGCTCCAATACTTTGGCCACCTTATGAGAAGAGAAGACTCCCTGGAAAATACCCTGGTGCTGGGAAAGATTGAGGGCACAAGGAGAAGGAGACGACAGAGGACGAGATGGTTGGACAGTGCTCGAAGCTACTAACATGAGTTTGACCAAACTGTGGAAGGCAGTGGAAAACACGAGTGCCTGGCGTGCTCTGGTCCATGGGGTCATGAAGAGTCTGACACGACTAAACGAATAAACAACAGCAGCAAAAGTGCTGCACCTGTTGAATATGTCATTTAAAAACACAGGCGGTTTACACTGGAACAACAACAACAAATGAAAAAGAAGGTTAATTTTTGACTAAGCACTGTTAATTTTTGAATACATTAAGTCCTGATATTTAGATGAGAAGGACACTCATGGGAGATGTCTAGGGATAAATCTTGTAGGGATGAGAAATTAGATGTGTTAAGAAGAAAGATGAGCAGTGAAATCTAGACATGTAAAGAATGCAGAAAATGGAGTGCAAAGCCCTTTGGTAAAAGTTGACAGGCTATGATGAGACGGAACAAGGAGAAACGCATCAGTAGGAAACACAAAAGCATCACAGCAGGAGAAAGAACTGCATAGGTTCTGCATTATCAGACTGTGAAGAGACTCACCCAAACAATCATTCTCAGCTGCTGCTTAAGTCAGGCAGGCACATTACTTAATTAGCATGGCAGGTAGCAAAAGTGCTCCCCCCTAAAGATGGTATGGCACCATCATTAAAAATCATAGCCTAAATATTTAAAATGTTATCAAAATATTGCCATGATGCCATGAATGCTATTTAATCAGATTTCTGAAAGCGACTAGAAACTGTGTTCTGGTAGCCTTTCAGAGTAACATTTGAGAAAACTCAGAGCTGACAATGAGAAGAATAAAACACACACTAGAAGAACTCTGCCGTTTTAAGCTGAGCATGTGTTCTTGCTCTTTCTGCAACAGATTCTTTCTAATAAATATTGGTGTACCACTCAGAAAAATCAATAAATCTGGAGCCGTTCAATTATTTACTTTCCACATTTTTGTGTCCCTCCACTGTGGAACGTAGCAAGGTCCCCAGTTTACTTTGGAGAGTAAGTCTGCTATGACTGTTCCTCAACAGGATCAGCCTTGTCATCAGCCTTGTCATCATTGTCTGTGCACTGCTAACAAGTCTGGATTGCTACAATAAGCTGTAGGTGGAGCTTATGCCTGATTTGATAGCTTCAACCAGTGCAAAATCCGACTGCTAGGATATCTAGTTTTGCATATTACACTTGTAATGAAAAACCAGGTTCAAGGTTTTGTTGTTGACATTTAATACCATGAAAAGGCCTGGCACCGGTTGCTGGAAACTTTGGTGGGTGGGGAAAGTGTTCTTGTGCTCGGGGTCCTGCTTATGAGTTGAGTTTCCCACAGGTTGACCACTCTGAGAACAGGCTGCTGGACTAGATGGTCTATTGGCCTGATTGCCACCTGGTCACAACACAGAAGCAGGATTTCTCAGTGCTGGTGCCCATCCTTTGGAATGCCCTTCCAGAGGTTGATTTAGATGCATATACAGTAGACTGCATGAAATGCCCCTTTAAAATATACATGTTTACTTAAGCTTTCCTGGATTCTGATTCCTAACACTTAAACTTTATTTACAGCAGAGCTTTCCAAACTGTGTGTTGTGACACATTAGCCGTGTGTCAACTGTAGTGCGTAGGTGTGTCACTGAATACTCCCCACGCTCCTGCCGTGGCTGGAAAGGGGTTAGTTTAACCTTCGGTTTGCTAGTAAAACCAAATCACTGTGTCGCAAAATGATGCATGTCTAAAAAGTGTGTCACCAACATGAAAAGTTCGGAAAACTCTGATCTACAGCATATACTTTTATATACAGCATGTCAGTTTTGAATGCTGTGTAAAAAGTTGTTACTTGATTTCCATGTGAACACGCACACATGAGATTTCTATTTTTAGGTACTACATAAATGTTATAAATAATAGTGTACAGAATGCAGATCAGAGAGTCTAAAATAGATAATGTTCCACCCTTCAGTCATCTGAAATAGCTTTCTAATAGCAAAATCTAGCTCAAAAGGATCATTATTCTCTCCCCCCATATATATTCAGAGAGACCTATTATTTCTTCAGAACACAAAATGAGAGCCTTGATTTAACTCAATAGCACAAAAACTAGACAAAGAGAATTTAGAAAGCCACTGATAAATTAAGGGCAGAAGGAAAAAGTTATCAGAAATGAGGAGAAACTATAAATAGAAAGGAAAAAAGTCAAGTAATGATAATAATAAAAAGTTTTTTGTATCTTAAAAAAAGAAAAGACTAATGAAGGCAAGGAAAATTTCCCAAAAACAAAGGGAAGAAAAAAGAACAGGGAATAAAGGAAATGGAATTTTAAAAAGGCAAGTGAACACAGATTTTTTAAAATCCAGAAGACCCTGGGGACAATGTATGCATATGAATGAAGGGAAATATTAAGACAAGTTCTTGTACGAACAGATGTTTCTGGTGTAACTCTCTGCAAGCGGCATAATTATTTTAATCAATGCTGCACACTGTATCTTCCTATGAAGTTATCAGGCGTGGCCATCAGTATCAATGTAAAAAGGTTAATAGAAGAGGAACTCCTACATGGAGGACATCTTACAGAGATTAACTAATTCAATCTTTATACCAATCTCTACAAAGGGATACATTTAGCTTTGTTCTGTATTTAAAATTGTTACAGATATGTCCAGCTTCACTAAAGTTGGGTTAGCATTTTAAGGGAGCAAACAGCAGGGATGGATCCACACATGACTAAAGTTAACTCTTTGTGAGGCTGCCCTTGAAGTCGACCTGGAAGCTGCAGCTAGGGCAAAATACTTCTGTCTTGTCAGGCTTCAACTCATGACTTCAGTGACGCAGGGGCCCCGGCCACGCCCCCCCGCGAACGTGGGAAGCGTTTCCTGCTCACAACCCCTCCCCCCCTGGGAAGAGGAGAGGCTTTCCGTCAACACGTCATTCAGACTGAAGTGGCTGTTCCTAGCCTGTAGGAATGTCTCTGTCCACAGGCCCACAACTATAAATGTTCCTATAGTACCGGTATATTCCCTGATAAGGCCCCTTCTCTTGGTCTAATCAGCTACGTGGCATATGTATGAGCTTTTCCATGTAAAACTAAGCAGCTAATTGTACTGCATTAATCGGACTGTATTTTATAGAGCAAAATAGAGCAGAAATTTTTGTTGCTGTTAAATTAAAAAGCAATTAACTAACAGTATAATCCTGTGCTTTAAATTCAAGATAAAGACACCACAACATTTATTATTGCTCAAGCACATTTATTTGCACTACCATCCTAGGCATGCGTATTCTGAAGAAAGCCCCCTAGTAAATGTATGTAGGATTGCAATTTAATAACATATTGCATATCAGTAATGCTGTAAAGATGGTAATGTCAGCGTATTGCCATCATGCATTCGAATAAAAATTAGACAGGGGAGTGCGATGGTTTAGCAGCTCCATCCCAAAGTTAATGTAAAGCTGCATTAAACCTTTCAGTGTGCTGAGGAATTAGGACCCCATAAACTATGGAATGTGTATCATTCACAGTGCATATTTTTTATGGTTCTGTTAATAACAATCACATATATACTGCAAATGCACAACAAGCAAAGTGGAAAAACTAAAAGAACAGTTTGACATAATGTGAATTTAAAATAAGCTTGTGGATAAAACTGATTAATGGAATGCTTACAGGTTGCTACGTGGCGATTTCAGATCAATCTATTTTTTTTCTTATGCTTGTTTATGTGAAGGAATTATATGTGAAGGAAAAGTTTGGGACATGCTAGCTCTCTCTGCCTCCCTCCATCATGTACTTGCCACCAGTCCCCCTGCCCTCCACACGCTGAAGGGTGGAAGTCAGCTGCAGGGGGCCAGTTGCACTTGTGGAAGATCTGTTGTTGTTGTTGTTGTTTAGTCATTTAGTCGTGTCAGACTCTTCGTCACCCCATGGACCATAGCACGCCAGGCACTCCTGTCTTGCACTGCCTCCCGCAGTTTGGTCAAACTCATGTTCGTAGCTTCGAGAACACTGTCCAACCATCTTGTCCTCTATCGTCCCCTTCTCCTAGTGCCCTCAATCTTTCCCAACATCAGGGTCTTTCCCAAGGATTCTTCTCTTCTCATGAGGTGGCCAAAGTATTGGAGCCTCAGCTTCACGATCTGTCCTTCCAGGGAGCACTCAGGGCTGATTTCCTTAAGAATGGATAGGTTTGATCTTCTAGCAGTCCATGGGACTCTCAAGAGTCTCCTCCAGCACCACAATTCAAAAGCATCAATTCTTCGGCGATCAGCCTTCTTTATGGTCCAGCTCTCACTTCCATACATCACTACTGGGAAAACCATAGCTTTAACTATACGGACCTTTGTCGGCAAGGTGATGTCTCTGCTTTTTAAGATGCTGTCTATTTTTGTCATTGCTTTTCTCCCAAGAAGCAGGCGTCTTTTAATTTTGTGACTGCTGTCACCATCTGCAGTGATCAAGGAGCCCAAGAAGGTGAAATCTCTCACTGCCTCCATTTCTTCCCCTTCTATTTGCCAGGAGGTGATGGGACCAGTGGCCATGATCTTGGTTTTTTTGATGTTGAGCTTCAGACCATATTTTGCGCTCTCCTCTTTCACCCTCATTAAAAGGTTCTTTATTTCCTCCTCGCTTTCTGCCATCAAGGTTGTGTCATCTGCATATCTGAGGTTGTTGATATTTCTTCCGGCAATCTTAATTCCGCCTTGGGATTCATCTAGTCCAGCCTTTCGCATGATGAATTCTGCATATAAGTTAAATAAGCAGGGAGACAATATACAACCTTGCCATACTCCTTTCCCAATTTTGAACCACTCAGTTGTTCCATATCCAGTTCTAACTGTAGCTTCTTGTCCCACAAAGAGATTTCTCAGGAGACAGATGAGGTGATCAGGCACTCCCATTTCTTTAAGAACTTGCCATAGTTTGCTGTGATCGACACAGTCAAAGGCTTTTGCATAGTCAATGAAGCAGAAGTAGACGTTTTTCTGGAACTCTCTAGCTTTCTCCATAATCCAGCGCATGTTTGCTATTTGGTCTCTGGTTCCTCTGCCCTTTCGAAATCCAGCTTGCACTTCTGGGAGTTCTCGGTCCACATACTGCTTAAGCCTGCCTTGTAGAATTTTAAGCATAACCTTGCTAGCGTGTGAAATGAGCGCAATTGTGCGGTAGTTGGAGCATTCTTTGGCACTGCCCTTCTTTGGAATTGGGATGTAGACTGATCTTCTCCAATCCTCTGGCCATTGCTGAGTTTTCCAAACTTGCTGGCATATTGGGTGTAGCACCTTAACAGCATCATCTTTTAAAATTTTAAATAGTTCAGCTGGAATATCATCACTTCCACTGGCCTTGTTATTAGCAGTGCTTTCTAAGGCCCATTTGACTTCACTCTCCAAGATGTCTGGCTCAAGGTCAGCAACCACACTACCTGGGGTGTACGAGACCTCCATATCTTTCTGGTATAATTCCTCTGTGTATTCTTGCCACCTCTTCTTGATGTCTTCTGCTTCTGTTAGGTCCTTACCACTTTTGTCCTTGATTATGGTAATCTTTGTACGAAATGTTCCTTTCATGTCTCCAATTTTCTTGAAACAGATCTCTGGTTTTCCCCATTCTATTGTTTTCCTCTATTTCTTTGCATTGCTCATTTAAGAAGACCCTCTTGTCTCTCCTTGCTGTTTTTTGGAAATCTGCATTCAGTTTCCTGTATCTTTCCCTTTCTCCCTTGCATTTTGCTTGCCTCCTCTCTTCCGCTATTTGTAAGGCCTCGTTGGACAGCCATTTTGTTTTCTTGCATTTCCTTTTCCTTGGGATGGTTTTCGTTGCTGCCTCCTGTATAATGTTACTAGCCTCCATCCATAGTTCTTCAGGCACTCTGTCCACCAAATCTAAATCCTTAAACCTGTTCCTCACTTCCACTGTGTATTCATAAGGGATTTGATTCAGATTGTATCTTACTGGCCCAGTGGTTTTTCCTACTTTCTTCAGTTTAAGCTGGAAGATCTGACCGTGTGCAAACCTCTCTGAATGACGCAGCAGCCCTGCTGCAGACATTTGCCTCCCCCACCCAATGTGTGAGGAGAAGAATGCCTGAACAGAGCTATAGTTTCATCTGAACAATAAGGAATAGCTACTGAAAACAAACAGAACAAATTTCATTTGCTTATTGTGGTAATACACAATTAGCTGTGAACTGGCCAACCTAAGGTGGTTGTGGCATGCATTTATATTAGAAACTACAAGCCAAGGAGTTAGGGTTTTTTGTGATATGTGTGGCCTTAAAAAAAGAAAACCCACGAAACATACACAGACCAGAAAAACAAACAAACAAACAAACAAACAAACAAACAAACAATATTATGATTTCCATAAATGCTGGTGAAAGCTAGAGATGCCTTTATGAAATGTACTAAACAAAAGAACTAAATTTTAAAGCACATCAGACAATGAATGCATGCCTTATGCTACTGGCACACCTGCAATAATTATTACAGAGAGATTAGTGAGTCTATTCTATGCTCTGATAGCTCCATGTAGTGTTAGTTTATTGCACTGAAGTGCATGTAATAGACTGAATTCCCTGGTGCTCCGAACAGACATCCAATTACAAAGTACTTGCAAACTTTGTGTTTTTGACCTTGCCCATAACAAAATCTGAGAATGATGTACCAAGTCACTTTAAAATTGTGGAAAGCTAATAACAAACAAAATGCAATAGCCTCCCTGAAAACGTTTTATATTTAAGAGTAATTACTAAGCAGTAAATAGGGCCAAAAGAATGTGTAATGACCCCCTGTATTCAATTGAATGTTTGTGGCAGAATGTAAAAAGGCATAAGGTAAAAGGTAAAGGTAAAGGGCCCCTGGACAGTTAAGTCCAGTCAAAGGTGACTATGGGGTTGGGGCACTCGTCTCGCTTTCAGGCTGAGAGAGCTGGTGTTTGTTCAAAGTCAGATTTCTGGGTCATGTGGCCAGCAAGACTAAACCACATCTGGCTCAACGGGACACTGACGGAAGCTAGAGCGGTACCTATTTATCTACTTGCACTGGCCAGCGTACACAGGAAAATTGTGGGTAGTTTTCACTGGAAACATTAGTGCTTGGCACCTGATCATGTGCTTCCTTTGCTGCTGTAAAGAAGCCTATATAAGACTTAAGTTAATAATAATAATAATAATAATAATAATAATAATAATAATAATAATATATTTATACCCCACCCATCTGGCTGGGTTTCCCCAGCCACTCTGGGTGGCTTCCAACAAAATATTAAAATACAATAGTCTGTTAAACATTAAAAGCTTCCCTAAACAGGGCTGCCTTCAGATGTCTTTTAAAAGTCTGGTAATTGTTTTTATCTTTGACATCTGGGGGGAGGGCGTTCCACAGGATGGGTGCCACTACCGAGAAGGCCCTCTGCCTGGTTCCCAGTAACTTGGCTTCTCGCAGCGAGGGAACCACCAGAAGGCCCTCTGCACTGGACCTCAGTGTCCTGACAGAACGATGCGGGTAGAGACGCTCCTTCAGGTATACTGGGCCGAGGTTGTTTAGGGCTTTAAAGGTCAGCACCAACACTTTGAACTGTGCTCGGAAATGTACTGGGAGCCAATGTAAGTCTTTCAAGATTGGTGTTATGTGGTCTCGGCGGCTGCTCCCAGTCACCAGTCTAGCTGTCACATTCTGGATTAGTTGTAGTTTCCGGGTCACCTCCACGTAGAGTGCATTGCAGTAATCCAAGCAGGAGATAACTAGAGCATGCACCACTCTGACGAGACAGCCCGCGGGCAGGTAGGGGCTCAGGCTGTGTACCAGATGGAGCTGGTAGACAGCCGCCCAGGACACAGAATTAACCTGCGCCTCCATGGACAGCTGTGAGTCCAAAATGACTCCAAGGCTGCACACCTGGTCCTTCAGGGGCACAGTTACCCCATTCAGGACCAGGGAGTCCTGAATGGGGTAACACATTTTGAGCAAGGCCTAAGGCTCCAGTCTTGATTTTAAAGCAAATGCATTCCATTAAAGTCTGTATGAATTTTGTGCACAACGTGGATCTGCACCAATGCCTTCTCAAATGAACATACGTTGTTGTTCATTATAATTTCAGCAACAAGTGGAAAACAAATGTTAGGAATACTGGAAACTTCCTTATATCAAGTTAGATCACTGGTTCATCTAGTTCAATAATATTTAAATTGACTGGCAATCACTGTCCAGGGCTTCAGGAAGGTTTCTCTCCCTGCCCTAACTGGAAATGCCAGGGACTGAAACTGGGACCTGCTTGCATGGCTAGTCTCCATCCATAGCAACAAACTATTTTCCCTATTGAGGGAAATAGTAGAAGTCAGTGATAGCATAGCTGAAGCAATGATTGGTGGCCATTTATGGCCCAGGAGTGAATCCTAGTCCCACCCTTGAAATCCCACTGGTCCCTCTTCCAGGTAGATTGGCTTCCAGGTGGATGTGCACCTGAATTAAGTAAGGTACCTCCCGCTGCCACAACCCCATGAGACAGCTCAAATCAGGGGCCCTGGCAAGCTGGGGCCCCATTCTAACAGGATATTTCTTAAGGTACAAAAGTTTTTTTCGCTTAGAAATATATTCCGCTTAAACCAAATGAATAAAACATGTGTTTCTCATAACTGGTTGAGGAAAACATAGTCTCTGATTAACATGAGGCTGTGTCCCATTGGAATTGGAGTCCAGCAACATCTTGAGTTGTTCACTAGCCCCACATCTACCTTAATCCATTCCATTGCATTCCAATTTCTAAAGGTGTTCTAAATAAAACAAAAAGAAACATTTATATCAAAGTCACTGTGATAGAACATTAAAATTACTGGTGTTTATAGTTTGCATAGATCTCATTAAAAGGTTAGTTTGTTTCTTGATTCCTGTGACATTCCATAGCGAATGACTGCCATTGAATTTCCTTCTTGAAATTGCCCTTGAATACATGCATGGAGGAAGTAATATCTCAGTCTGGATGGGAACAGGAAAGCGTTAACACTCCCCTTGGCAGCTACAAGAAACAATGCAATCATTTAAGCTTATGCTGAGATTGCAATTCGCTTGCCTCAGGTATTAAGTGTGTGTAATTTTCTTAACCACGGGATATCCATATATCAGAGGTGATACTCAGAAGGGGGGGAAATGGCGCTGACACCCTGTAGCTGATTCACTGTTCCAGAATGGCATTACCCTAATAAAGGGATTTTGAAAACAAATATCTAAAAATCATAAGAAATATCCAATTTATATTAAATAACCTTACATCCTATGGAAATGTTAATGGCCAACAATAATGCAACACGACCTTTGTAAACATTTTAGAAAAAAATGAGTTTATGGTGGTACCTTGGTTTTAGAACAGCTTAGTTTATGAACAACTTGGAAATCTTTTGCTGCAAAGTAGGTGTTTCGGTTTGTGAAGCTGAACATGTTCTGCTTCCTGTTGAGTGTGTTCCGTTTGTAAATTGAGTCCCCCACTGCTAATCAGAGGCTTCCTGCTGAGTCTGTTGGCTATTGAGTCCCGAGCACCCATGCAACACAAACAAAACTTGGAGCTTTTGTTTGTTTTTTGTTTTTTGCGTTCTTGTTTTGAGGCTTTTTCGGTTTTTTTTACTGTGACTTGTTCTTCGTTTTATGGGACTGGCTTGTGACTGTGGATTGTGATTTTGTTTTTTTGACTGTGGCTTGTGACTTTGTTTTGTGACTGTGTGGAACCCAGTTCAGCTATTGATTGATTGGGTGACTGCAGAAATGGATAAAAGCCCTCCATCCAAACACTGATTATCATCAGTGCACATAAGGAAAAAAAATATTTTTTCATCTACAATACTGTCTTATTTGTTTTATAGTACAGTACATTGATTATTGCTTTCATTTTATGGAACAATGGTCTCATTAGATATTAAAAGTCGTGTTAAATTGCTGTTTTAGGGGTTGTCTTTAAAAGTCTGGAACGGATTAATCCATTTTGCATTACTTTCTATGGGGAAGCACACCTTGGTTTTAGAAGGCTTTGGTTTTGGAACAGACTTCTGGAACAGATTAAGACACAGTTAGGTAGCCATGTTGGTCTGCCGTAGTTCAAACAAAATATATAACAAAACAACAACAACAACAACAACAACATAATAATAATAATAATTTCTTCCAGTAGCACCTTAGAGACCAACTAACTTTGTTACTGCTATGAACTTTCATGTGCATGCACACTTCTTTGGATACACTGAAAACAGAAGTCGCCAGACCCTTATATAAAGTGAGAGGGTGGGGAGAGGTATTACTCAGAAGGGTGGTGGGAATGGGTGATTGGCTGACAGGTGTAGTAAACCAGTTGACGCCTGTTAACAACTGCAATTAGTCTTACAGGAAAAAGCAAGGGATGAGATGGCCAAAAATAGCTTTATCATGTATAATGAGATAAGAATCCAATGTCTCTATTCAGACCAGGTCTCTCCATGGTTTTAAGTTTGGTAATGAGTTGCAATTCAACAACTAGGTACCACTGTATTCTATTTTTAAGATATTAAAGTACATTCTTGCGAGGGTTTTTTGTTTACTCTAATGCACATATGGCCAACTCCTGACACCACATGCAGCTCTTGGGGAAGCCTTCAGTGCAGCCTCCATGGATGGGGGACAACAACCCCAAATTTCCCTTTGCCAGCTGCGTCCCTGAAAAGGTGAGAGTAGTGTGCAGGGATTATCCTCCACATATGCTTTCCTCCCCAGCCTGTCAAACAGGTGTTGAGGGAGCAGGATTGTCATGGGGGAGAGACGGCATGTGAGGAGGGATCATTCTGCATGCTACCTGTTTGATGGTTGGGAGGTAGTTTGCAAGGAAGGGAAGGTTTAACCTCTTCTCCCCAAACACATCCTTCAATTGAGTGTGGTATGAAGAGATGGGGGAGAAATTCAGTTCAGTCCACATTTAAAGGGGAGCTTTCTTAAGTCACACTTCCTGAAGGATTATTCAAACCAAAATGCAGCTGTCCCTTGAAATTCACACTTCTCCAAATATTGCAGTGCAATTCTCCAGCCAAGTATCATGTACAAAAATGCAACAACTAAGGTAAAATGTGTATCACATGCATATATTGGTGAAAATAACATAAAGATGCCTTATAGGAGGGGAAACTGTTTGCAGAAGTTTATATATTAAAATGTGTACTCTAGGAGAAAGTCACATTAAAAGTACTGGTGAATTTTCATGAGGGCTTTAAAAAAGGATCTCAAGAACTGGATTCTTCAGAGCTTTTGCTAGTGACGTCTAATAGGGGGCCACTTTTTATGTGTTTAATCATGGAACGTTGTATCCTAATTTGATGAAATTCGGTTCAGCGGTTACCAAGCAAGGGTGTTACCTCCACGCACACAGTGTGAATACACACACACACACACACACACACACACACACACACACATATGGGCATTGATTTCAATATTTCAATTTCTAGGAGACTTAAGAGTCTAGGAGTCAACTTTGTCAGAAACATTGATCCATAACCAAAATTGGAAAGCTATATATCACATTTGTGGGCACTGCTACATAGTAAATATTTTGTTTCTAGAGCAGAAGTGTGGAATCTGAAGGCTTCCAGGTGTTACTGGACTCCATCAGCTTCAACCAGCACAGTCAACATTCAGAGATAAGTTGCATATAAATGTTGTAAAACTAAAAGTAAATAAAAAAATCAAAAGAATACATTAGAGAAACCTTTCTTTGAAATTAATAAATTTCACCCTGCAGCATTATATAGGTTTTAAATAAGGGTTCCCCATTCACATACCAGTACCGGTAAGCAAAACCAATCCCCAGGTTTTAGTTTCCATCTCTTCCACAGCACTCTAGTCATTCTCAGCCAGTTAATACAGTTATTTCTGGTTAATGGCCCTCTCAGCAGAGTCAGCCTTCAGGCAGAATTATACAATAACCTCTCATTAGACAAGTTATTATTGCTCTGTGTAAAAATCAATAATGCTGAATGATGAATAATGGTTATCAGCAGCTGATGACTTTTCCTTACAGATAACTGTTGTTTCCTGACCTATTTGTCGAGTGCTGCCCATTCTTCATAGTATTCAGCTAAATGAAAACGGAATACTTTTCTTCAAACAGAAAGAATACAAGGCCAGCAGCTTTACAGATTGCTAGATATCCTTTCCTGAGTAATTGCACCATGATTTGTTTTTTCCTATATGGTAAATTACAGGCTTTGTTTTTGTCCCTGTTGTGGTGACAGATATAACACATCCAATGTGTTTTAGCTGCTGCACTTAGACATCCCTTGCTAAGAAACACAGCAAACTGCCAGTATCCCATCTGATGACATATTTAATTACAGGATTAAAGTAATATATTTGGGATATTTCTTTAGGGTCCTTGATCCTGTTTCTAGAGTGGTGACTTGAAAGGGAAAGTCATTTCTGATTGTTGTTGTTGTTGTTTACATTTCTATGCTATCCTTCATCCAAAGATCACAGGGCAGTTTACAATATAATAAGGAAGTAATTAGAGATAAAGCTTTTTTGTTGACATGTACAAATAAAAATAACACAAAGGAACCAGGGGAGGGAGTGGAGGGAAGTCAGGGGATTAATGGATTAATACTAAGAGTGAATATAGATGTTTTAATTGTTACACACACACACATCATAATAAAAAAACAAAATAATAAACCCACCCCACCCCACACACTCATCAACACAGTTTAAAGGCCATAGATGGTTTTATTAGCCAAAGGCCTGGGAGAAAATGAATGTTACTGCCTGGTGCCTAAAGATATATAACAAAGTCTCTCTGGGGAGAGCATTCCACAAGTGGGCAACCACTGCAGAAAAGGTCCATTCTCGTGCTGCCACCCTCCAGATCTCTTGTGGGGGAGTCACATGAAGAAGGACCTCAGATGATGATTGCAGGGTCCAGGTTGGTTCATATGGGGAGAGGTGATCATTGAGGTACTGCATTACAATCCTGAATCGTTTAATAGATCAAAACACGCATTTTGAATTGGGCCCAGAAACTAATTAGCAACCAGTGTTGTTGGGCTAGGATTGGCATTATATGCTCAAACCATCTTGCCCCTGTAAGAAACCTGGCTGCTGAATTCTGCATCAGCAGAAATTTCCAAACCGTCTTCAGATATACCCCTACGTATAATGCATTGCAGTAATCTAACCTAGAAGTTACCAGAGCATAGACAAGAGAAGTTAAGCTATCCCTGTCTAGATAGGGGTGGAGCTGGGCCACTAGCTGAAGCTGATAGAAGGCAGCTTCTCTCTACACCACCCAGGTCACCTGGATCCTCAAGTGACAGCCTCCATCAAGAGCAGCAACCTCCCATCCATCTGGTGTAGGGAACTATCCACTAACAGTGCCTCAATTTTATATGGATTCAGCTTCTCATCTAGTCCACTGCTGACAACGGTCCAGCACATCCACTACAAAACCTGCAGATGTAAAGAAGTAGAGCTGTGTGTCATCGGCATATTGCTGGCAATGTACTCCAAAATTCCGGATAACCCCATTCAGCGGTATCAGAAGTTTACCTTCCACCTCAACCACATTTCCAAATTCTAGTCCCCACTGCTCACAGTGAACATGGCTTGGACCAAGGACCAATGAAATACAACTGAATTACTAAAACAACTTACATTGGTTTTATCTAACTCCCTTTTCCCTGATTTTGGGCAGCCAGTTCATAAAGGGCCATTTGCTGTGTTATGATGCTGTTAGTGTCTCTCAAATGAAACCAAACCATTTCTGCCAGGATGTTAGTTGCAATGTACAAAGGAAAGATTTCATAGTTTACATTTTCTACTCCAATTTATCTTCTTTATACAATGATAGATATAGTAACATATACAACCACATTTATCTCTTGGGTGACAAACTCTTTTCTCTCTCTTCTATATATATCCTCCATCAGAATACACACAATATAACAATATCCTGAAGGAACCACAGTTTATAGTCCAGTTCCCTAAAAGCGTGGAAATTATTCTTCCACATAATCTATGATTTTCCTTCTTCTCCCCATCCTGGTTAGTTCAAATGTAAAATAATGGAGATGTTGATCTCTAACTCTGTATATTAATTTGCTTTACTGAATTCATAGAGAGTTCAGTGAAGATAACAGAGTGGTACAAGACAGTTTTTCAGAAAGTTATAGTGATTTGTTACACAGTTTGATGATTTTGACATGATTGATTTTGTTCTTGGTCAGTTAATTATATAGCTATAAATTAGTGGATTATTTTATCCTGGGAGATGCTTGCAGAAATTAGGTCACTGTCATATATCATTATAATATCTTTTCCTAACACATCTGATCTCTGCATCCATTTTTACTTTACAGCATTTCCCCCCCAGTTAACATATATTCTCAATAATTATCATGATACAGTGAATACAAGTTAAGCTGACAAGGTCTTATAAAGCATGAGAAATTTATCCCCTTTTCCTCATCCTAATTATCTTCATTTAAAAAGTGCATAATAGGATTGTGCTTTGTTTTGTTTTTACACATACCAATATAGTATTTAAGAAAAGTACGAAGTGACCATTGCAAGTTCAAGTGTACAGTACATTAATATAAGGAGACTTTCTCTATGGCCAGCAGATAAAGTCATAAAGCATTGCTGTGCTCTGAGGTACTGTGGGATACTATATAGAAAGTTATCAGTAGTTCCTAAATCCTAACTAAGGACAGATATTACTCAATCACTATAATCAATGTCTGCAATATGCAGAAACAGGGAACTTCTGAGTGTGTTCTACCTCAGTTCTATCCAGATGGTGATGAAAGCCAACAGGCCTGACTTGTGCCTTGAGTAAAATCAGCATGGGCCATAAAATCTTCAGATTCCTTTAAAACCTACAAGGACATCCATATCAGAAAATTAGGGGATCCATGGCGGACAAGTTGGAGTTACAGAGGTCAATAAATTACCTTCCCATAATTATTATGTCTAGAAGTCCCAGTCTTCCTCCAAAGCTAGTAGCAGAGAGATAATTCTAGCGGTTGATCTGTTCTTTGAACATATGTTTTTTGAGTACAGTGGTACCTCGGTTTAAGTACACAATTGGTTCTGGAAGTCTGTACTTAACCTGAAGCGTACTTAACCTGAAGCGAACTTTCCCATTGAAAGTAATGGAAAGTGGATTAATCCATTCCAGACGGGTCTGCGGAGTACTTAAACTGAAAGTACTCAAACCGAGGCGTACTTAAACCAAGGTATGACTGTACAGGGAAGTATGATAAAGCTGTAGAAACAATCCCACCCCCACCCCTCATCTGAAAGCTCAGAAAAGGTCCTGTGTCTCATCATGCAAGAAAATAGAGCAAAGTTCTATATACCTGCCTGGTGTGACGCCTGAGCACTTGCCAGAATGGGAAGGTGGGAACAGGGCTTGCTATGCTCTACAACAGAGAAAGGAAACAGGCGACATAATATATTTTGCTAGACTACAGCTCTGATCACAGACTATGCTGACTTGGGTGAAGTCAAAAACATGTGGAGAGCCACATATTCACCATCTCTGCCCCATGACCATGCCTGACATACAAATTGCTGGATGAAATTGCAGTTGTGCTGTTGTGCAAAGAATTAATCACATATACTGTTACTCTGGAATTAACACTTGGGCAGGGGGTAAAGTATAGGAACTGTCAATAAACATTGCCCTGAATTCTACAGCTCAGTATCCATGTCCTGGAGTTGTTGTTTTTTTTTAAAAAAAATGAAGCTATAGTTCCAAACATAGCCAATAAAGTTTCTTGGTTCATGAGACAATCAAGTGGAAAACTGGCCTTTGTGCAAGTTTTCCAAGTTGCAAACTGCAAAGAAGAGGTTCTGTGATTGCCAACTACAAGATAAAGCGTCATCTTTGATTAAACACCACATCTAGGGCATCAGGGAAAAACACTCCCCACTTTGCTAACTGCCACACGGGCAAGGGTTTTTTTTAACCATGATTTCAACTGGGGAAGGAAAATTGAAGCCTCCAGTTCACACACTACAATGCCAATGGCCAAACATTTCACTTTATTTTCAAAACTTAATGGACCAGATTCAGCATTCTCTGGCCGTCAGTGCAAGTGCTGTTGCACTAGCAGGAATAATGGTTGCACAATACTAAATCCAGTGCAACAGTTGTGCTAAGGGAAGCTTGTGTGTAACCGGCTGTAAAACTGCTTGTGCAATAGGAAGTAAGGGTGCTACAGCACTCTGTTGTGCAACCAGCCAAGAGATCCATGCTGGCTTTCTGCACCTTCTTTTGTGCAATCCACTTCGCTAGCATAAGTAGTACAGCACTAAGAGCAGGCATCCCCGAACTTCGGCCCTCCAGATGTTTTGGACTACAATTCCCATCATCCCTGACCACTGGTCCTGTTAGCTAGGGATCATGGGAGTTGTAGGCCAAAACATCTGGAGGGCCGCAGTTTGGGGATGCCTGACTAAGAGACTTTAACTTAGCAAGATACTGAATTCCTCCCAATGAAATGAAATGGATGCCATTTACTAAGTACCATTGCCTTCAAATGGCAGAATCTTAGAAAAGACATTAACGGCTGCTCTAATTAAATTTTAGAGTGCTAGTAATACAGCCATAAGGCTTGCATAAGCCATTATCTACATTAATAAAAATTAAAGTCAAAAATTAAAGTCAAACAATATCTGCACAATAGTAATGTACCTGGATTCAAGGTCACTTTAATTCCCTGATTATGTTATTCTTGTTTATAGTTACCATAAAAATTATTGATTATTTAATTAAGTTTTCAGATGCATGTTCATTTGTTTTAACTTTGTTCTCCAAATGCACATTATTGAGACAGAAATTATGAAGATAATTATTTCTTTGCTTTATTTATTTGCCATTACAAACAGAGTATGAATTTTATGAAAATCTGCAGAGATGCTTGGGAAAGAAAAGCGTAGGGGGGGGGGAGAAAAGAAGAGATTTAAGATGCATTTATAAACATAGGGGATGAAGCAGTCAGTATCCCTGCATAGCTCTGTAGAATATATACTACACCGTATGAAAGATGTTGTCTCTCTCTGTGTACCTTGGAAGCCCACTGCCACTTACAGTAGGTAATAATGGCCTAGATGAACTATAATGATTGCTGTTCCAATAATTTAAAAGGGTTGGATTATGTGAGTCTGAAAAAAGAAAAGAAAAGGAAGAAACATAGACAAAGTGCAGGAGAATAACTTTATTGTGGCACCCCAATAACAGATACCCCATAAAAAAACAAGTGACCTAAGAGTGGCATGTAGTTTGAAAATACCTGGGGGTGGGGGGACTGGCTTTTGGAAAATAAAAGTCTCAACTTTTACTGAGTAGTTTCATTTTAGATTTTTTTTATATCCCATTTTCCTACTAAAGTAATACCAAAAGCGGTTGTAGTAGATAAATACTAGCCCAAGATCCCAGATGGGAAGAGCTATGCTTGCTTTATTAACACACATTTGCAGGAGCTTCCATTATCCCAAAAGCTACTAGCTAAGAGTTGCTGTTTTAATTCTGCCCTGTGATCCTGAAACAATGTGAATGGGCACTTTTTAAAGCTTTATTATATTGTGGAGTGTAGCCAAAAATATTACAGTGGTGGTGCGAAGTTCAGGTGTCAATCAGCTGACAGAGAAGATTTTGAGGTATCGGGCATGGTGATTTAGTATGCCTACACTGACACAGTAAGTCATGCACAGGATTCTTTTTGGGGGGTGGGATGTGCTTTTAATGTAGGGTGTGTATGCAGCTACAGTAAAAGCATAAAATGACTTGAAGGATGGCATAGGCTGCCTTGCTTCCTTGTTTAAGCCCTATAATGTCACTCTTAGTATTCCACTTTTAAGCTACTATCATAGCTGCCAAGTTATCCCTTTTTTACAGGGATTTTCCCTTATGCTGAATAGGCTTCCTCGCGAGAAAAGCGAAAACTTGGCAGCTATGGCTACTATGTGTTGGATCCTGAGTGTTCCTTTTGTGTGTAGAAGTGCTCATTTTGCCTTTGTGGAAAGGACTGTGATCCAGTGGGTGCTTCAACTGGAGGAAGGCAGGGAAGCAACTTTCACTAATCTCTCCCTTCATCCCGTAGACCCCACTGTCAGCCCTCCTAAGCAATGCTGCAAGTGAACTATGATATCATCAAACACCATCTTTCTCCTTCCACCAGCAGGAACATCCTGTGAGTAGAGTTCTTACAGGAACTTCGGTCTTTAGCCGCATGCTCCTTTTCATTCAAAGCAAATAGTGGGTGATATCCAGTTGTGTTCCCTCTGCTTTTTGAAGGCATCTATCAGCACAATAAGGACAGAGACAATTTTCAGTGATGCTTCTTCCACCCTGCAGCTCTGTGTGCCCCCCCACCCCATGTGCTTTATAGAGTCTCTCAACCCTTCAGAGCAGATTTATTCCACAGATGCCTTCAAATCAGTGGAGGTAACACTATGAACACCACCCTATACTTTAGTAATGTGCTACAAGAAGATCCTTACAACATGACTCACTTGTTTTTGATGGTCCCAAATTGAGTCTATATGCTGTAAATCTGGTTCTTGCTATTTGAAAATAATCTTCCAGAGTCTTCCCAAAGTGCAGTGCAGTAAAATATTCCAACGCTCACTTTACAGTGCAGGGATGAAGAACCTGAGGCCCTCCAGATGAAACCCAATTCCAATTCCCACCATCCCCAGCCACCATGAACAATGGTCAGAAATGACAGGACTTAGTCCAACAAAATCTGGAAGGTCAGAGTTTGCATACCCTTGCTGCGGTGGTTCTTCCACGTGAAGTACATATCTTAACTCACCACATCCAAATTGCTTATCCTGTAAAACTCCAACTTTAAGAGAGGTACCGTATGTACATAAGCAATTGTAGAGATAGCTGGGAATACTTGGTTTAATCAATGTATGCAAAAGAAACCACTATCTATAAACTACTGTCTAGTAGTCACTCAATTCCAGTTAATTTCTTCTAGCTTTTTCTAACTCTTTACCACTCCTTAGCTCATTTTTTGAAAGAAGTGCCAATTGGCTGCTGGCTTGAAGAGAAAACAGATCCCACATACAGGAGGACCGTGCATATGGTGTTAAATGTAGAATTATGTCTTTCTAGGATACACACTTGTTTCTCATCGAATTAACTTATAAAAATATGGACAAGAAAATGCATACTTCAGGTGGCATAAGGATCATATTCTATTTGAAAATGCATGTACTAATAGGAGCTAACAAAGGTTTAGAGGAAAAAGTGGAACGAGAGAAATAAAAATTTAACCACTGCAAAATCCAACTAATAGCAAAACACACTATTCAAAAATATGTGCAAAACCTACAATTTGGAAAATATTTTGACAGATTCCCTTACTCTGCCAGGGAAATATGGTATTATCAAAAACCATCTTTCTCCTTCCACCAGCAGGAACATCTGTGAGTAGAGTCAATTTTCAGTATTGTGTACTGTATCTAGAACTTTCAAAATGGGTTCCACTAGTAGATTTATCTAATTTCTTTTTCTCTTTCTTATTTAAAACGACTGCTTCAAGAGCTTCACCCAAGACTTAAATGAATGGATGAATCACTATGAAAGAAGACAGTCTTAAGGCACTATTAAGAGGGCAGCCACACTGCTGCAGTTAATGAAGGGAAGACAACCAAAGAGAAGAGGACGGATGACCATGGATGTGTAAAATGGGATGGGGTGGGGGTAGGGAGAGTCCATGAAGCATGAATAGATCACAAGAAGCATTTGGTTTTGGATGACAAATTGTACTGCAATACCCTTTTTCTGTGCCTTCAGGATGGATAGCTGGTAATGGAGCAAAGTGTATCAATTACTCTGGGAAAATAGGTAGCACAAAATGCCTTTTGCTTCTCTTGCTGGTGCACAGAATAGTATTTTCAGTTCTATATTGTGTCAATTAGCCAAACAGGGTGTGTTTGTTAAAAGAAAATATTTGTCTCATACAGTGACCATTTTAGGATTTCTTGCCTCTCTCATGATTTCTCACAAGCAACACACCCCAACAAGAAAACTTTACCACAGGAACTGAAAAAAATTTCATCTCAAGAAGAATTTTATGTGATTACAGTTCTTTCTCCTTTTTAAAAACCTGTCCACAAGAATCCTTTGAAAACGATTCTATACCATATAATTATTATTATTTTATTAGTTATTGAATTATTCTCCTTTCCTCCCCCCGAGAAGCCTAGGGCAGCAAAATATCTACAAGCAGTTACAGCTAAAAACATTATTCCATCCAATTATTTCTGGGTTGCCAGGAACCATATTCTTCAGACATCAAACGGCTGGGTAAATAGGAATGCTTTCAATTTCCTCCTGAAAATTAATAATAATAGAGCCAAGTGCACCTCACTAGGGAGGGCATTCCATAACCAAGGAACCAGCAGTGAATGGACCATCTCAATAGTCAATAGCCAACAGCCAACAGTCAATAGTCAATAGTTGGGTCAGAGGTGGTTGGTATTGGGGAAGGCACTCTTTAGCATGGAGAAGATGATTATGAAGGCATCTTAGCACTGAGACAGATAATGTTTACCCCATCAGGGGAAAGACTCGTGAGCTTCCTAATATGGTACATCTTCAAATGTACACCAATGATTTTTATAATGTTCATTAATCTTGCTGTATAGTTGAAATTTCATACGTTGCTAAAAGGAAGTTCTATTGTTGTATTAAGGCAATTCACTTTTGCTTCTCCACTGAGCAAACATCTTGAAAGCACCAGCTCATAACATGATGGAACATAAAGGTAAAGGACCCCTGACAGTTAAGTCCAGCCGCGAATGATTCTGGAGTTGCAGCACTCATCTCGCTTTACTGTCTGAGGGAGCTGATGTTTGTCCGCAGACAGTTTTTTCCGGCTCATGTGGCCAGCATGACTAAGCCGCTTCTGGCGAAACCAGAGCAGCACATGGAAATGCCATTTACCTCCCCGCCAGAGCGGTACCTATTTATCTACTTGCACTTTGACGTGCTTTCGAATGGCAGGAGCTAGGACCGAACAACGGGAGTTCACCCCATCACGGGGATTCAAACTGCTGACCTTCCGATCGGCAAGCCCAAGGCTCAGTGATTTACACCACAGTGCCACCCGCATCCCTTAACATCTCGAAAGCATCAGCTCATAACATGATGGAACATAGAGAGGAGCAAATGAGCACATTCCACAATATTCTGGATGGCCAGAGACCTATATACTAAATGTGCACCCATGAAACAAGCATGTTTAATGTTTGGTATTTAAGATCTTTTGGTGTAGCTTTCATCTGATCATTTTAGTTTCTGCCAGAGGCTCTTCCCATTGGTGTCCTTTTTTGTAATTTCTTCTGACAGTTACACATTTAAACAAAAGGTTCTCTGTATGTGTGTGTATATACTTTAACAAACCTTTTCTTTTCATAGGAAAGGTTATGTTGTGTTAGGATGAGTGCATAAAAGGTCTCAGAGCATCTTCTGTTTAGCCCGCAGAGGAGCTGTGAGCCTCGGGCAGAAGGAATTGCAGATTGCTAGCCGATTAGAATAAAAAATATTCTTTTTAATATTTTTGTATGCTTTATTGCTTTTTCACTTGCTTGACAGTTCCATCTACCCACTGCCATCGGCTATCTTCACCAGTGACTGATCTCTTTTCCCTCTCCTGTCCAACAATGCAGGAACATTTGAATTGCAGGACAGGCTAGAAACCTTTATTTCATATAATTATAATTGTTACAATAGAAAGTGACTGCTGTGCACTGAACATTCTTGAATGTCACTTGACTCACATTTAAATATTCTCCTCTCTGTCTCACTGTAACAAAGAAACTGAATACTAAACAATGGAGCCATTACCAATCCAAAATATATGTCCTTCTACTACTTGACAGTCATTGGTCAATAGGACTAATTTACCTACTGTCCAGGTGATTATGAGTGTAATGAATGAATAATGGTTATGCATGTAACACACAACTATACATAAACATCCATGGAGTAATTTTTTTAAGGACTGAAGTAATATGTGGCATATCCTTCTCTCTCTCTCTCTCTCTCTCTCTCTCTCTCTCTCTCTCTGGAAAATGTAGCAGATCAAAGAAACTGGACTGTCACATTTAGGGGTCACCCTTCTGGATAAAGTAAGGGTGGGGGGGGACGATAAATTATATTTGAACAGCATTCATGTTGCTTGCCTTTTGTCCACAGATTCCACTGAGATGGAAAGCTGTCTCAAGTAGGTTGTGCAACATTTGAGAAACCACCTTGGTATCACAAATTCCAAATACAGGTATATTGATTTGGTACACGTGTTTGGGTGTCTTCTTGGTTAACTAAAGAAAGAATTAATGCCAAACTGTATAAAGAGTGTACGTCCACTGTTCAACTTAGCGTGTCAGTTTTTTCATAAGCATCAACAACCACTGACGGTTAATATACTGACATTTACTGGTGACTTCCTAGTGCTGGGCTATTGTTAATCTTGTTGCCACTAGACTAGCCATATGTGAGAGAGGAGGTTCATATCACCAGGGTGGGTGAGGGATGAAATAGGCAAGCTTCTCACCCTGAAGCATTTCATTGTGAAACTTTTTATAAGCCAATGCTCAACATTGTGAAGAACACTCACTGTTCTATAATATATCAAGAACTTTTCTGGGTGGTGGTTTGTATAAATTATTTTCTCATCAACCCTTTTACAAGGCAAGTTCAATGATGGGAATGAGGAAAAATCAGCCTTGAATGATTTTGGCATGTTTCTTTTTAGAAATTAATCAGATAAATTATTAGCAATGAATAATTTGACCAGCTCAATTAGGCTAAAATGTCAGCATTAGCCACTGTCAGAAAGAGGTTAGCTAATCAGGTAAAATCATCTGACTGTTCTGTGGGACAAATTTTAATGATAACAACAACCTTTAATGAAACTCTGTACAATTCCCACTTCAACAGTTCACAATAATCTCTCTGATATAGTTTTATAGTTTCAAAATGAAAATCCCAAACAAATCATTCTTTAAATTCCCTGTCTCTAGCCTACTTGTCCACCTACAATCATTACAGAAGAAACATTTGCTTCCGATCAAACGTTTGACATCAACATAGACCCAAACCAGTATTTAATCATGCTGGCAAAGAGGTCAGACGTCCCCTAAAGGTTATCACATCCAACTCCCTATAATGCAGGAATTTCAACTAAATCATCCACAATAGATGGCCATCCAACCTCTGCTGAAAATCCTCCAACGAAGGAGAGTCTACTATCTTCCAAATGGGTCTGTTCCAATGCTACTTACTCTGTCTAGCCGTCAGATTTTAGGCACAGGAATTTCTTGGCCTTGCTGCCTTACATTTTTAAAGTAAATTATATGGTAGATTGGCCCTGACAACTATCACTGAACTATGACACTTCCAAGAGTGTTCCATTACAACTATATTGCAGGCAGAGAAGTTGGCATGAATGTTGAGGAACACAGTGATGGCAAAATTATAAAACACTATTGAGAAATACTCATGGATGGATGGATGGAGACTCTTTTGCTGTTTTCAAAATTGGAATACAATCCATGGGAAGAGGGTGAGGATTAACTATGCCACAAATTACTAACAACTTGATATTAGAGGCCCAGTGACTAGAGTATATTTGGGATTCTAATCTTGGCCCAGCCTGGCCCAGCTAGCTGCTAAACCTAGCTAGAAACTACTTGCAAACGTTGATCACCAGGATTATGGCACAGGTACTGCAGAGTTGAAGAAAACATAGCCTGAACATAGAAAAGTATTTTTCTCTTCAGAGTATCTGAAAACTGACAAACAAGGAATGTATTATATCATTCAGATATTTCTCTCACCTTTTTTGGAACCGCTTCTTAAACTGCCCATGGGATAGCTCTTTCTCTGGTATCTATGATGAAGGGTCCCAAACATGTGACACGCACCTGCATTAAAAAAAACAAAAAACAAACCAGAGCTCATATTTAGATCAGTGAAGCAGATAATGTAGGGAAGATGGTGCTGAGCCCATAGACATAAAGAAAAACAGAGATGTAGGACATCATAGAATTATAGCACAGAGAAAAGATAAGAAAGAACCGAGTCACATGATCCTTTGTGGGGATGCTGATCCACCTTGTCATCTCCACCCATAAAAGCAAGCTCTGCCAGGGGACAGCAAAGCAGCTGCATGAGAAGCCTGCAGAGGCTACAGAAAGAACTGTGAGTGGAGGGATGTCCTATTTGCCATCCTTGGGCCCACCTGGGAATATCACCAAACCTGCTACAGCCTGGAACTGAATGTGGAGAGTGCAGCCAGGAATGGCCCAAGACATTTTTGGCACCTGAAGCCAACCACAAAATTGTGCTTCCCAAGCAAGGGAAAAAGGCGTGGAATAAAGATCTACACTGGCATCTGTTGCCCCTGTGGATTCTGCTGCCTGAGGTGGTTGCCTCAACTTACATCATGGGTGGGCCGGTCCTGAGTGCAGCTGATTGCTGAATAGGGCATAATGTGGGAAGCCCGAGCAAATGCCATCTACCCTGGTGGCAGTCGATAAAAACTGCCTAGAGAGAGTGATTAGGATGACGACAGCAGGTTCTTGGAGCTCTCTTCTTTGTGAGATTTTGCAGGTAAGCTATGAGCTTGTTTGGTCCCTGGGAGGGTGGGTGAGTGGAGTCCTGCATAAAAGCCAGGAGGTTGAGAGAAGAAGTGTGTCATTAAGAAGGAACTGGTAACGGGTCTATATTTGTATCAACATAGCATTTGCACATGCAAATACCATGTGTCTTTTTTGTAACATTAGTTGTTTTAAGTTGTCTGTGTTGGTATAGTTCTCTGTACAACTCTTAGACACACAACAACAACAACAACAACAACAACAACAACAACAACAACACACTATCCAGCAAAGGAATTCTTGTTAAAATGGGTGTGTGTATAGAGAGAGTTAGTACACCAAACAAAGAAAGGAAATGAAGCCTGCAAGTGAATTGAAGTGAGCAAGTTCTCTGCAGAAAACAAGCTCCGCCTTTTTGGGGGGATAGGGGTGCTCAAGAATAACTCTTACACAGTTGTTAGTGCGTGTGTGAAATGTAGGAGCACAGGGATTGGGTGAGAAGGAGCAAAGCCACCTGAACACTTTCGGAGCTGGGGGAAAAGAGTAATGGTGCTGTGTAAGACATCTGCCTCTCTTATTTTTCCTGGAGGACAGAAAATCTTTTGTTATCAACTTGTTAAGTTAAATTACGAGCAAAGCCATATTATGTACTATCCAGTGCCTCTTGCTATTCTTAGTCAATTGACTACAACTTCAGCCCAAAGGAGGTGCTTTCTCTAGACCAGGCATCCCCAAACTGCGGCCCTCCAGATGTTTTGGCCTACAACTCCCATGATCCCTAGCTAACAGGACCAGTGGTCAGGGATGTGGGAATTGTAGTCCAAAACATCTGGAGGGCCGAAGCTTGGGGATGCCTGCTCTAGACGTTGCAGAGTTTTCAGCTGAAATAATCTAATTTCACTTTCACTTAAGTAAATCTCTAGTTCAATAGACACTGTTCCAATTGTTCTTGATCAAAGTTCTGATGCCCTGCTCTGGGGAGCAATGAAACCATTCCCCCCCCCTTTACAAACAATATCACGCCATAGCCTCATGACAGCAGTATCTCCACATATGCAGTTGAGTAAGATAGAGAAGTCAAGAAGAGTGTCTTTTCACTCTCAATAAAAGGTTTCCTCCTGTCTGTCATTCCCCCCCATAAGAAAGCATCAAAATAACAACTTCGACTCTAAGTGGCTCGTATTAAAGTTGTGCTCTTTATAAGCCCATCTAAAAGACATTTGTTGCTATTAAGGGCTTCAGTTTTTGAAAGCCAAGCTACATAGTATCTATCAAAATATTTGTACTTGTCTGTAAACTGCTGGCTCAACATTTAAGCTATCATTTCTTGGGTAACTAATCTCTACTATGAAGGAACACCCTAGGATTATAACCATATTTATACACTACTAGATAAATCGCAGGATAAAAACATTTGAGGGTTATTTCAGGAGGAACTGGAATGTTCTTTGCTGACCTATTTCTCAAACTGTAATAGCTTTCTTAAGAGTGGATCATGTTTTATTGGGATTAATATTGACTGAAGGTGCCTGAAATGGATAAGTATCTTCCCTAGCTCATCCTGGGGCTCTTTCAAATATTAGTCAGAGAAATAAGTTCTGCCAGTGTTTTGAGAAAGCTGCATTCTATTTGCTTAATTCAAATATATGTCTGGATGAGCATGTTCAATGTTCATTAAAAAAAAACCAACTACCAAAGTGACAGGTACACAAAACAGCTCTGGGTGTTTGTACATTCAAGCTTTCAGAGTGTTAATGAATAAATGGACTGTGTGCTTCCAAACGCAGAAAGGCACCATCTATAACTTTATATATTTGACACTTACTCTTAGAAAGAATCTGGCTTGTGTGTTTGTTTCAAAACTTGCAAGATTGGCAAGCATAATCTTTTAAAAGTCAAAGAAAAGGGAAGTGGTGATATTTTGGTGAAATAAAAGATTTATTATCTTCAATATTTCCACTATCTAATTTAATACAAAGTTTAGTTTAAAATAAAAATTGTCTCCACATGCTCCATAAGCTACCATTCCCTCTACCCTCTTGAAATGCATGCAATATTTCTAAGTGATCTCTGCTATAGGGAAACTGATTCCAAGTGACAAAAAATGGACTCTTCTTAAAACTTAAATAGAAAAGAGCCCAGGTCATGGAAACTTGCTTGATTTACAATTTAGCAGGATTAATAAAGGATGTAAAAATTTACTCCTGATTTCTCAAAGTTTGACCTGGGACTTGCATCTGCCAGCCACAACCTAAACTGAAAAAAAGAAAAGAAACATGACGGATGGACAGAGGGAAGATTCTCACTCCCCAAAAGCTAGTACAGCAAGCACAAAGGCTTGTAATATTGCAGTCAAGCAGAAATTTACAGACCAAGTTTGCAAAGCAACAGAACAAAAAGAACACTTTTTTTTGTGATGAATGGCTTCCATCTGTGGAGTTCACAGGCAAAAAGAAACTAGATTAATCTAAAGCCTAACAAGATGAATACAGAGTCATCTATATGCTCTAAAAACCGTGACTAAAGAATGTGTAAAGGGAAGCCTTAGACAAACAACACACTTTGGTAACCACTTGTGGGGGGGTGGGGGGTGGGAACTGTAATTCAATTATGTAAGGTGCACAAGGTTTTTTTATTTAATTTTCCTGAGAAGTGATCCCTTGTATAGCAAATCTTAACCAAGGGACTGATTCAGTTTCCATCTGCATCCCCTATGTTTACTGGTCAACACATGAAAGTTTTCACCTGTCAACCTACCAGCAGCTCTCCCACCAGCACAGTAATGCTCTTGTGGAATTGCTATGGGTGCCTTGTGGCATGAATAAGGATTAGGCTTAAAATGTTCACTTAAAAATAAACAAATCCTGGCACATTAGTCACTCTTGTGCACATGTAAAAAAGCCCAAACCTTCTAAAATATTACCTATCCACTAAAGCCCTAGAGCTAAACTTGCAATTGTGGTCATTATACTGTTGGTGCTCCCGACTAGAAGAGCAGCTTCACACCAGTCAGATACTTACAGCTGTATGCAATGTTAAGAAAGGGGCTATAAATAAAAGCACTTTCTACCTTCGAGAGCATTCACTTTTGGCATGCTAATTGCATATGTGCAATCACCCAGAAGGCTGTAGCTCTGCCCCTGACTTTAGTTGTTTCCCAGTAAGGCAGTAACCACCCAGAGAAAGTTAATACTCAAGCTGGTGATTGCAAGGTGTGCTTACTGGCAGAACTTCTAGCTGCAGGGAAGGTCTGAGGATTTTAATATGACATCACAAGAAGCAGCTACCATTTTTTCCATGTTACTTTTGCAGCTACAACAAGACATAGGCACAAACATCTCCTAGCTTGCATATGTCTCATCTTGCTGCTCTGGATAGCGCTACCACTGCTGCAAGAAAAATGATGGAAACCTATAAAGAATTATAGCCTGAGGTGGGTGCTACATCTGCACAGCTCCTCTGGTTTTTTTGTTTGTTTGTTTTTTCCTGTGCGACATTATCCTTGCCAGACTTGATGCCTTTAGGCAAACAGCTCGCTGCTTTACTACCCCTTTGATGAAACAAAACTGATGAATGGGGTTGGGTGTTTTAGCTCATTTGCTTTTTTTTGTCCTTATACTCACGTTTGTTCTGGTTTTTAAAACTGCAACATGTTCCTCTTATCTGTAATTAAATAATGCCCTAATTTTTTATAAAGTGTGTGTGTGGGGAAAGGGCGCTATTCATTTTCTCTCACAAAAATGACTTGGCAAGTCTTCCTTGAGCTCAGAGTTGGCAGAGGATTTGCCGACTGAGACTAAGGCTATCATACCACCAGCTGGGTAATTGGACCAGGCTCCCATGGCTGGTGGATCAGAATCCATGGAGCCCAAGGCTGGTTGTCCAAAGCCTGCAGCAGAATCGCAAATGTGTACATCAAGCCTCACTTGCTGTTGGAATTGAGTGCCTGCATTTACCATTCCTCCTACTACCATGCACAGAGATGCAGAAAAGCAAACAAGTGCAATATAATTTCCCAAACACCACAAGAAAAGTGACATGCTTTCCTTTAACCTACATGTTGACATCAGACAGACCCCAGCCCCAAGTGAGTGGTTTGCTGTCCGAACCACTCACATGGCCCCCAATGCAAAGTTCCTCTTTGCCTTCCATCTAGACTGAAGCCTAGGTGAATATCTGAAAGAAGAAGACCTCTTATTTCTGACACACACTAGCTTCCCCCTTCCCGCTTTGCATCCCTGGAAGTAATATCAATGTGAAATGATAGCCTGATCAAGCTGCACCAAAATAAGAAGGGTATCTGATGCCGAGGCCACAGAGATCTGGCCTGACAGTGAGAGGATTAATCCTTCTTTTGCTCTTCAACTCTGATCTCACCTGAACCCAAGAATTTGCTGATCACACAAGCTAGAATGTACAAGATATACCAGTAGTTACGTAGACCTTTTGGTACAAGTGTAAACAGGCAAACTCTGCTGTAATATTCACTATTTTTCCTGGGTGGAAAGGGTAGCATTATACAACATGATTAAGACTGCATTTTTACTTTCAAAACCAGACTCCACTAAAAGGCCAAGTCTCAAGTACTTAGAAGCCATTCTCTAGAAGTCTTCAATGGGTGAAGACAGAGCCATGAATGTAGGAGGCTGGTGCCATGGCTAGAATTGTGTAAGGCAGAGTAGCTGACACAAGCCTGAAAAAAGGACCATTAGCAGGCCTCCAGAGATGTAGTGTAGAGACTAAGAAATGATGCGAAAAGGGGAAAAAGAGGGGGGATAGGTACTAAATGAGCTATCCAAAAGTTAGAAATGAATGAATTTTACAGGAACCTGGATTTTGCTTTCCCCAGGTGTTCCATGAATAAAATGAATTGGTAGCATCATAACACACATGACTTGGAGACACTGATAGATCGATTCACTATTGCTCTCCTTTCGCCATGAAGCTGAAAGCAAATGCCTATAACAGAGTATTGTGTAGTGGAAAGTAAGTCAACAATATTAGATATAGAGAGAGGAAAAATGCATTCTTTGTTTTGTTCTTTCTTTTCGTCAGTCACACCCACCCCCCACAAATCCCTATTACAGTGGTACCTCTGGTTAAGAACTTAATTCGTTCCAGAGGTCCATTCTTAACCTGAAACTGTTCTTAACCTGAAGCACCACTTTAGCTAATGGGGCCTCCTGCTGCCGCCGTGCTGCCAGAGCACGATTTCTGTTCTCATCCTGAAGCAAAGTTCTTAACCTGAGGTACTGTTTCTGGGTTAGCGGAGTTTGTAACCTGAAGCGTTTGTAACCTGAAGCATTTGTAACCCGAGGTACCACTGTATAGAATTAATATGTCCCAGTCCACATATAATTCTAATCACGATTCTGCATGAATAAATAAATATGAGCATGTTCAGAGTAAAATTGTGGCCACTTTGCTTCTCCCCCATCCTGTTGTTGTCATGCTACCTGCCACTAAGACATGGTTTGGCTTAGTATTGCATCTGAACCAGTGCTACAGCTCATAGTTTTGTTTGGAGCAAGGCAAGTAATAAACTTGGGTTCACACGAACACTAAGTCAAATCATGCTTTAACTCTGGGTTGTATGGCAGCAGCAGGACCGAGGGAAAAACAATGCAGCTGTGGTTTTTCACAAAATCCACTCATATTTACCATATTTGCTCTTAGTAACATCCAAAGTTGCATTCTTTTTTCTTGCATATGCTGTGTTTGTGCTTGTTCCTTCAGACAAGAAAGCTAACACTGAACACTATTGTCCCAAATAGAATACAATGACTTCCATATTTTTAATGTTATTCTGATACTAAAACATTTCCAAAACTCCACTCAAACATTACGTTGATCATAAAGAAAATATAAACCTTTTCATTGTCCCTTCCAGAAATGAAAAAGTAAATATTGAGGTGTCTTGTAGTAACATGTAACAACTAAAAGCCCACATTGTGAAAATTCTGTTTTTCTTTGGGTAGAATAATACAGAGTCTTGAGGAACAAAGACAATCAATAGCAGTACAAATATGTTTGCTCCCTGGCATGGTCATTCACACTAGGAAAGGTTAGGGATACAAGGCCAGATAAAAGGCTCAACACTCCTGGCATAACATGTTATAAGGTAAAGAACCTTTGACAACATGATGTAAGATTAAATAATAGCTGTGCTATGTCTGGTGAAAAGCCATAGTGCTGCTACTGAAAGGTGAAAAAGGAAACATTCACAGCTGTGTGGTCAAGGAACTGCCCTGCTCTTCTCTCCCAGCCAAGGTATTTGATTATTGCTTTATGCATGCTCCCAGAGAGATTTCCTGTGTTGGGTAGTGCATTCTCTTAGCATCTGATAAAATCAACAATGAACAGAGCTGAAGGTCATCAAAACAGGTCATTTGAATAGGTTACATTTACCTTGAAAAGAGGCACACACTGCTCCAGTTATTGGCAGACTTGTAGGAGCTAGCACACTATACTTTGCAGAAAGAAACCCAGTCCACAGTTTGTATTGGGTTGTGTCTGAATTGGTTAGGGAGTGGCTTTCAGTCTGAGCCCGGGCCAGAGCAATAAACTACAGCAAGATCCACTCCAGGCCATACAGCATGCACTAAAGAGTCAACAGTAGGAATAAGGCTGCTTCGTATTACTGGATTAATCAACAAGCTCAAGTGGCTCTAGGCTAGGGAGTCAATGCCCATTTGCCAGTTGGCAAGGTCCCACAGCATTTATGGCCAGTCTTGAAAACGGGGGAAGAGGACATTCACTAGGGGGAGAGCTTGTACTGAAGTGAGTAGAGGAAATGGATTGGGGTGAATTGAATTACACAATTAATTTTTAAGTAAATCTCTGAGAAGCTATCACTGTATAAATCCATACAAGATACTGCATCATGTACATATTTCTTATTCTCTTTTTGAGTCCAATGAAAGAACAGCTGAGGCAACTGACAACTAAATGGAAAAGCTATAGAGGTATAAATGATTATGAGGCCTCTGTATAAACTAAGCATGGGAATCTGCGGTTTCATCTGAAGAAGATGGTTAAAGGCAGCTAATGAGAAAAACCAAAGACAAGATATACATCCATCTACTTCCCAATTAATCAAAATCTAGTGGACTGTTAATAAAGTAGACTTTTCATAATTTCCTGACCCTTTCATATTTTCCCTCGTTCATAGCAGATTGTAACAGAGAACATAAACATTTATTCTCATTTGACAAAAACATACAGAAGAGAAATCTTTTCCAAAGGTCAATGTTACAAATATCACACCTTCATTTTAAGACACTAGGCTACCTCAAACATTTAATTGTAAGTAGACTGTTACATTCCGTAATAAAACTTAGAACTGATTCCAGCTTGTGGTGAAGCATTTACTAATACCATCAATAAAATTCAGGATGAACAGCATCCTGCTATGATCAACAGTGGATCATAGTAAATACTGGAAAACAGCCTCTTCGTTGTAAACCATAAACAGCAGAAAGCACATGAAAGTGTTTTGAACGAGAAATGGATTGAAGATTGCCAACAAAGTAGTTAGAATCTGAATAACCTGACAAATGAGTCTCCAGATAAACCTACAATATTAATCAGGCCATTCAGGAAATAAAGGGAAACTATTCTGGTGCTAACACAGGAGCCAGTAATAAATGCGGATCAGATAGCATTTGGACTGCTTATTGTGAAATTAAAATCAATGTTTTTGCAGCAATAAATATAAAACAAAGCAGGTAAGAAAACTTTGAGAATATTACATCCAATACAAATTAGTGTGTAAGCCACGTAAACACACTAAGAGAGAAAAGCGTAAACTGGCATAAAACAAGAAGCTGGCATAAAGCAAGCAGATGTAAATTAAGCTGACATAAAGTTACATCAGCTATAAACCCCGTTTAACAGCAAGGCTACTGCTGCAGCTCTTCCTAAACCTGGCAGAGGGCGGGGGGAGGCTTTGAAAAGGTGTTCTATGTCAAGCTGCCAAGTCAAAAGATCAAGCTGAATTGCCTAAATCCTCCCCTCTCTAGGTCCACCCTACCACACCCCCCCTTAGGGATCTACATGATCCGCTTTGGCTTGGTCAGATGAGACACAGCTAATCTAGAATGAGCATGTTATGCCTGCATATTTTGGGTTGTGCTAGGGCTGGAGACTTAATGTCAGCTGAGCCCAGCTGAGCTGGATATCCTTTGCATCTTAAACTGCACATCCTGGTGAATTTTGCCATAGGTAAAGGTAAAGGGACCCCTGACCATTAGGTCCAGTCGTGACAGACTCTGGAGTTGCAGCGCTCATCTCGCATTATTAGCTGAGGGAGCCGGCGTACAGCTTCCGGGGCATGTGGCCAGCATGACAAAGCCGCTTCTGGTGAACCAGAGCAGCACATGGAAATGCTGTTTACCTTCCTGCTGTAGCGGTACCTATTTATCTACTTGCACTTTGACGTGCTTTCGAACTGCTAGGTTGGCAGGAGCTGGGACCGAGCAACGGGAGCTCACCCCGTCGCAGGGATTCGAACTGCCGACCTTCTGATTGGCAAGCCTTAGGCTCAGTGGTTTAACCCACAGCGCCACCTGCGTCCCATGTTTTCCTCCCATGTTTTCACCATACGACAGTCCCCTAAATGGGGTTTTTCTTCAATTACTGTAAATCAGTCCCCCCCTGTAACCCCCCAAAAAGTAAATGGTTTCCCCAAGTCTCACAAAAAAGGAGAAAAGTTTAAAAATATGTGGTTTTTTAAATAGGGCAAAAATGAAAGGCTCATGGCCAAGACCCTGGCTGTCATGGTCAGCATTTTTTCCTTTTGTTTTTATAAAATAGAAAATATATCAGGTTGCAGAAGATGCACTGAAATCAATACCCTTGACTAACTTACATTCACTGATACTACAATGGATCCATGCTTAATATGACTTGACATGCTTAATATGACCTGAATACAACCCATTCTATTTATCTTTCTGTTATACCATTCTGAAACTGCGGGAGTGATAGGTATCCCAGCAAGAATTATTATTATTACTACTACTACTACTACTCAGGCTTTTTTGCCACAATGGCACTGTTTTATTTGTTTATTTTCAATATATATATATACCACTGGATTCTTAAAAAAAACACCAAAGCATTCTACAATAAATACTAAAATATTCAATAAAAACAATGAAAAACAAATAATTAAAAACATTTAAAAGACAATTTAAATAACAGTAGGCTAAAAAGAAATTTAAACACGTCCATGTCTATGTCCCTTGACAGGCTTACCCAATCCAAAATGTTTTAATCAAGCACTGATATACTGACAAAATAGGAAACACATACACGTGTAGTGGGGAAACACATGCATTGTTTATTTTGGTTGAATACCTACTGACTATCAGAAGGATCCCTGGGTGTCAAGGATGCATAATAGCCCAATCATACACCCACTCTGAATATGATAATGCAATCAAACATACTCCAACACAGCCCAGCAAAAGGACAAATATTTACCAAAATCAAAAATATACCACATCACAGAATACTACACATTTCAAGAAATGGCTATCCGGCTTCATGACAGAATAAATCAGCCTGCAGTTTATAAAGGAAAATTCACTTTTCTATCACTTACAACACAGACAAAGGAATAAAAAAAGTTGAAGCAAGAGGATTATAGTTAAAAACTGTCATGAATAATAAAACAAATTGTGTCTAATTTTCTATTTTCAGTGCCTGATAAGGAGAGGCTGGATAAGTTTCAAATCATGTAGGACAACTGAACACTATTAAAAGGGGGCAGGTGGGTTTTTTGCATTATGTTACAAATTTTACAAATCTTTGACGGGTAATTATGATTTTGTGTTGCATTCTTCTCACAATGTGAAGTATTTTATTAGTCTGGATTAATTAGGAACCTCTTATGCTCTCTTTATACATTTATTTCCTCACAACAGCAGAGATTTATCACAGCTGTTCGAATTTTATTTGTCTTAGGGCAACATCTGTGTGAGCAACTCTATTCCAAATAATAAAGTAGCAAGAGTTAAGTGGCTAAATATATGCAATGTAGTGCCTCCTTCCAGCTATTATTTAATAAGAATGGGTTGATGTTATCGTAATCTCTCAGTTATTCATAAGCATGGCTCAGTATAGTAGATGCTTTATGGTGACCTTTAGAGTTCTGCTTCACAATTAAGAGACCGGCCAGTCATTTTTCATTGCAGAGCAGGGCAGCTGTGGAAGCCAGCAGTGAATGGAACGATACAGCACTACTCCTCATTGTCAGCAGGGCCACGTACTACCACAAGCCAGGAGTAGTTGCCATTGGACTGAGAGGGTCTAACTGCAGACCATTTGCCCACAAGCATGTATTTCTGCATGCCACATCTGCACACACAAACGGTGAGGAGCTGAAATACTCGTAAACTGATAAATCATGGAGCTTACAGAAGCAGGAAACAACTTAAATTTAAACAGCTCCTATGGGCACACAATGGATTCAAGTGCATTTCTTCGTTAGTGGAAAGGAGGGAAATCAGAGAGATAGGTGGGATTCATCAGCCATGATGAAAATATTTTTGTGTGACTGAGCCCAAGGAGGACTCTTTTGCAGCAGTATTACCGTATGTCCACTAGCTTAGGAAGCAGCACATACGTACAAGGTGAGCAGTAACCTGAAATTTGGTAGATCACTGTGGTTAGCTCTAGACCCAACCCTGTGAGGTTGAAAAGGGGCAAAGTATGATGACATGAATAAAGGGATATGCAAAGTTCAGGCTTCCTCTTTTTTTAAAATAAGAACCCCAAGATGTACCAGCCAATGTCAGATGCAAGAGACATACAGCTAGAATTAAACAGCAGGGTACCTCTAACACATTCTGAGCCTAGGAATTTGTTTTTAGTGCAAAAACTGAACCAAAGTAAACAGTCCTTTCACGTAAAATTTAGGTGGGAAAAGAAGTTCTGGTAATATTGAATTTTAGGGCAGTTATTGTATGACTGAAAAACATTGGACTTGATGGCAGCCCAACATGCTATACATGATTAATTTGCAGCAGTTGTTCAATTTTTGGAGCTAAAGTGCCATAGAATGTTGCACAGATCTTCTTTTCCATATTCAGAGGTCCACAATCAGAGGATTTTCTAGTATGTCCATGAAAACTTCACTATCATTGCTGGCCCGCCTTGTGTACTGAACGAAGTGGGGACTGAAACAAAGGCATTTCGGAGTTGTATCAGGGACACATTGGGGGGATATTTTGTATCCACCATATCTAAACTGCTCTCATTCCTCAGACATGCCCACAGAATTGGGAGAGGGGATATGCTAGCCCTAGACAACCCCACTTCTCCCCTGGAGTCAACGGAAGAGAAAATCCTAAAAGAGACAAGGAAAAGTGTTACCTTCTAAACAGGGTCGGCTACTGCAGGGCTAACAGGACTTAAGATGTAGTTGCTATTCCATCTCTGTAATTGATATAATAATAGGTACCACATGGAGTCAATGAAACCCATCGTCTACCTGGACAATAATATTTTGTCAATGGTGTGGCAAATAATGACAGTTGGGAAAGAAGCAGAATCTCGGTCAGCAGTCCCTGAACAAGAGATGTTTTAGTCAAATAATAAGGACGTTACTTTAGGGCAGCACACCGAGTGATTGACAGATGACTTTGTTAAAGGAAGGAATGGATTGGTTATTACAGGGCAGGTTGTAGAAACAGGTCTTATGCAAGTGTGTACTTGAGACGCAAGGTGAAGTCCTTGGTGATTATTGGCTTGCTGGCAGAAAAGCTGAAAAAGCAGGTTCAGGAGTTTAAGATTTCCATCTCTTGCCCCCTCTAGAGTCCTGCAAGTCCCTCTGCGCTCAAAAGATCAGAAACTTAAATCCTAGATCTCATAAAAATTGTTCTAACAAAAGAAAGGGAGAATCGAGTATATTTCTTACATTTCCAGTCCAGTGGCTTTGATTCTCAAAGTTCATATGGATATTAGCATTCCTAGGCTGATTAAAACATTTTAGGTTTAAACAACAAGATATTAGTGTTGAGTGAACTCTCCTCTGCTTACCTTAGATTCTGACCTCTAAGTAATTATTCAACCTAAGTGAATAATCAGGCAGTGATCACATTTTTCCACATAAAGGAATGCAAATCTACCCTTATATAACCTAATGTAGGCAAGGAAATACTTGATCACCCATCTGTTAAAAATCAGCTACCAAAGGATTTTATTTTATTTTAAAATCACGTTAAACCTCTTGTATCCTATTTAACTTTTCCCAGTAAGCCACTTTCTGAGACATTGTGCCTTAGCACCATGTTGTACGTATACTGTAATTTTACTTGCTGCAAGTAAATACCGTTGGGAGAACTTTGATTTTATTCTGATCTGTAATCTTGTTGCTTTCAAACATTTCCAAGCATTGTTTGTTAAGGTGAGCAAACAATGTAATGTTCCCTGCTGTATACACAGGTGGCATTATGTTCCAAACATAACCAATGAGGGCGAGCGACTGGATTTTTAGTTCTTTATTGGCAAAGCACTGCTAACATGCAAGTGAGATACAACGACACATCCTGCTAACTAGCTGTCTTGGAAACCTCTGGTTGCAGACCTGTGCACTGACCCAGAAAGTTACAGCAACAGCATGACGTCCCTTTCTTAACCCCCCTTGTCTGATGCTCAATGGCAGCTCTAACTGTTCCTGTAGCTTCAAGCCCCTCTTTGAGCATGGAGACAATAGAGGAGGGGACCTGGGAATTCCAAAGACACTACTCTCTCTGGAAGCACCACAGGCCCTCCAGACTCCTTCTCCTTTGGCTCTGGCTGCCCGGTCTCCTCCTCCCAATTCCCTTCTTCGCCCACCACTGGCAGCTGCCTCAAGGGGAGCATGGAACTCCACAAATCACTGGCCCCTTCACCCTGGATCATCCTCCTTCCCACCTGCCTCCTCTGTCCATACATCCCCCCACTCCTCGGGCTCCTGTCCATCTCTGGCATATGATCACTTCTTACAGAGGCAAAAAGTGTCAACTGTCTGCAACTGACTCTTTTTATTATTGTTATAAGGATTTTAAGGTGTGTGTGTGTGTGTGTGTGTGTGTGTGTGTGTGTGTGTGTGTGTAAAGGGACCCCTGACCATTAGGTCCAGTCGCGGACAACTCTGGGGTTGCGGCGCTAATCTCTCTTTATTGGCCAAGGGAGCTTCCGGATCATGTGGCCAGCATGACTAAGCCGCTTCTGGCGAAATCAGAGCAGGGCACGGAAAGGCCATTTACCTTCCCGCTGTAGTGGTACCTATTTATCTACTTGCACTTTGATGTGCTTTCGAACTGCTAGGTTGGCAGGAGCTGGGACTGAGCAACGGGAGCTCACCCCGTCGCAGGGATTTGAACCGACCTTCTGATCGGCAAGCCCTAGGCTCTGTGGTTTAACCAACAGCGCCACCCGTGTCCCTGTGTGTGTGTGTGTGTGTGTGATGTTCACAAATGTACCAACAAACACATACAAATATGCAAACCACATGTCTGAAACACACAGAAAAGTCCTGAAACCATTTTCTCTCTACCAAAATGACCTCAAATATTTCTCTGCAAGGTCAAAGGAAATGGGAAATCTCCCCATTGTCTCTTTCACAAATCCTGTCTTAAGGGCACATTTAAGATATGAGCAGGGCAAGCCTGTGACCTGGACTCAGGAACTGAGTATTTACCATTACAAAGGAATCGCCAGACTGCACAAATAATGTAATCAGTTATCAATCTCAGGTAACCTGGCAGACAGGTTTTCTGCTGTAGACTGCCTCTTCTGTGATGTAGGTATGATGTATCTGGGGGGTTGTCTTGAGCTACAGGATGGGCAATTTCAAAGTCTATATAAGGGCTTGCACACCTTTGTCCTGGGTCCTCCTCCTCTCTCTTGCGTGTGGGGGGAGCACCCTGTTGCAACAGCTTTAATAAAGATCAGGCTTATATCCGGTTTGCTTTTGTATATCCTGCAGGTTTGAGCCTTAAAATATACACTCTCTCTGAAGGACCAGTCTTCCTTAAGAAACTGAACCCCTTAAAGGTACCCCATTTTTATTCTTATTTCATTATTATTATTATTAAAAATCTTACTCAACTGCCCACTCAGTTTGCACCACCTAATTGTACATTCTTCTAAACTGTGCAGAGAGCTTGCATGAGCAGGGAAGTCTCCCAGGTTTTCAGACCTCCATACTCAATAAATCCAATAAAGGTGAGACACTTTGGGGCAAGGCTAACTTGGCCACTTGCCCCTCACATTTGTTTACATGCGATTACAGCAAATGTCCAAACACGATCTATGCATCCTTTGAAAGCCCATGAGCCATAATGAAATATTTCTATAGTTAACTAATTTAGCAAAAAGTGTAAAGTGCTGTTATTAGAATTCCACCTTCAGACACTCTCCAGCACGCTTGCACCCATCTGCCTCCCCTAGGTTGCCCAACCCATCTGTAATGTCATGTGAATTAAGGCAATGGCAGCCAGTGGTTCTGACCCCTTGCCTAACACAGCTTCACGGTGACATGTGAATATATTGTTGCCAAGAAGCAAATGGCTAATCTCAGCCGGAATACTCTGAACATACTGCCTCCTACATTATCTACAGAGAATTCCCAACACAGATTTGCACTTTTCTAAGCATATGCTAAAATGGACCAGAAGGCCAGATATATATGCGCTGAAATACCACTTTTGCAATCTTTATTATATAAAGCCATGAAGCAATTTTAAACAGCAATTTTTTTCAAAGCATTTCCATTAGCAAGGAACATGGTTTTTATCCCCCCAAATGAGAATTAGAAATGATAACCCCCAACAACTACTTCTATTTTGTAAAGCTAAATTTTCCTAATATTTAATTTATAAATAAATTCCCAGATGGATTAGTAATAAATGTTTGAAGGCGGCAGACAGGAATACAAGGAAGTATAATGTTTGCTGGTTACTAGGAGGCCTCATTAAAAAGGCATCAAGTGAAAGAAAAATAAAAACAACCCTGTGAACTTTTGTAATTAGTCCCAAGGGAAATGTAACTTTAAGGACATCAATGTACTCTCACCTTGATCAAACATCCAAAAACTGAAAAGCAACATTCTATAGCATTTCAGTGTCACTTCTTGCTATGTCAGTTATTTTTAGGTTATTTTATTTCCCAATGTGTGCCCCTGCACAGCTATAAACCAGTTTCTAAACAAGAAGCATACAATTAGGATTTTGCTTTGAAATAAAGCAGAGGTAGGCTAACTTCAGACTTGCAGAATCTGTTTTGCTTGTTACTAGTACCCTGAGATGTGCCTACTAGAACCAATGCTAATTATTAAAGAATTTTGAGCACAGAAACTTATTTTGAGTTCCAGAACTCAATTCACATTTCACACAAAAAACCTACTCCAGTTTTCTTTCTTCTAGTAGGGAAAGTTGTTTTGTTACTGCCACAGTTTATCAACTGGGAAACAGAAATTATTGCTGATCAGTTTCCAAATCCCCCTGAAACCTACCAGTAAATCCCAATTTACCTTCTCCCCATCCCTAAAGCAAAGAACAGTAGGTTCCTTTTCTTTTAATTACTTAGTTACCTAACAGTGTTATCAGAGGCCATATTTGAATTCAACAAGCTTTTGACAAAGACAAATGATTAATTAGGGTAAGTGTAAATTAAAACAAATGTTTTATCAAAACTTCCTCCGCAATCCCTTGTTTCAGCACTTATGTAGAGCTATGGCAAGTATGCATCTTAGGAGTTTTTGATTGTTAAAACAGAACTACATATACCACTCTGGCAAAATATGGGTTACAGCGAACAAAGCAATCACGTTCATGCAAGGAATTCCACTTCTGCAACATCACTTCCTCTCCCCCCCCCCCCCCGCAGCACTCAGAGCATAACTGAGATGCACATTGGGTACATGGAGAAAGTAAGGGGAGAAGTTCCCACAGCACTAGTGGAAGTGAATGAAACAACTCTGTTGGATATAACCCTATATCCAAGCTACAATGCCCAATGTTTCGACATCAAGTAGAAGGGAGAAGGTATGGTACTTTACTTCACTCCAAGAAGTGCCATCAATTATTTCAGAAGTGGTTTCCAAGAGTGAATCTATTAAACATCATCTTTTGCTTCTTTTATATGAAGCTGCTGACAGACTGAATGGAATGATTATTCCCCACCCACCCTGCAATACACTAATTGTACTATGGTTATCAACAAGTAAAGTGCTTTCAGGAAAATGCGTAGTCATTTGTGAGATTGTGCAGCTACTATGAGTGCTAGATCCTTCTTCACAGGGAGCTTTTCAAAGCTGCTATAGCCAGTTACAATACTCCTTGGCCAGGAATAGTGTAGCACTGGCGGCATCTGTAGGGGCTATAGGGAAGGCACCTCCCAGGGACTGGCTACAACTCAGCTGCCAGTACTGGGCATGACCATGCAGAACAGAACACTTAAGTGGCTTAAGCAACTTTTTAACAATTAAGGCTGCAATTCTTTACTCACAGAGCTAGAAGTAAGACCCATTGAACTAACTAAGTGATGCTTACTTCTCAAAAGACATGTATAGGATCATACTATAATTTATATAGCAGTTGGGAATAACTGGACATGGAACAACTTTTTAATACTCTGTCCAATGACGGTTAACCAGTCAGAAAAATTGACAGCTGCCCAAATGTCTTTTGCTTCCTTCGGTTGTTCCCTGCTTGCCTGTTATTAAAAGTAAACACAGATGCCACTTGCTAGCCCCCCCCCCACCAAGTATAGCCTTTCACTTCATACTGAACAGACTGCAAAATTCGTACTTAAACCCAGCAATTCCCAAGGGCTCTTTTCAGATACTTCCGGTCTTCCCAGAAGACTCGTGAAACTTGATTAAGCTAAAAACTGCATTTCATTTTCCGGTTTTATTTTGCATTTAAATGTAGAAAGTTACAGCTGGATAATAACCATTCATTTTCCTATGCACTTCTACTCTAGCAGTGAACATTTACATAACATTCTCAGATGCTTTTTAAGTCTATATTTCTCCCATGTTTTGGGGAAGAAAGGCCGTTATACTTACCGTGAAAAGTATTTCTGGATTCCGTGAAAGCTGCCAGCCAGATTGGGTTTAGGTTCAGCACCACCTGACAGTCAATAGGCAACATTTCAAGCTTGCAAAAATAAATAAATAATTCCAACAGGAAGCTGCCGTCTTGACTCCTTCCCGCTTCTTCCTCTCTCAGTTTTTAGATAACAAGCCAGAAAGCGAGGAAACTTGGTATTAGTATAGCATGGGAGGTGCCTTTCAACCGAAAAATGTTGCCTAAAAGATTCACAGACTCCCTGGTAAGGAAGATAGAAAAGTATGATTGAGGAAAAGGCATACAAGAGTAGAGGTACCACAGAATAAACATAGAATAAAGAGTTGCTGATGGCACGGGTAGGCTCTGGCTGTAGCTTTTACGGGATATAGAAACACCTTTCATGGAAACCATAATGGCCTTTTCTGGAGACTCCGTAAAAGCTGCAGCCAGATAAGGATGTGCAAAAACCTACTGACCCATGAAGGGTGGGACAAATTGGAAGTTGCTGCTTAGGGGTTGGAAAGACATACTGTAAGCCTCCAGGGAGGTGAAAGTGTGTGGCAAGCATATGGGTGCTCTGCCAATCTCTTCTGGAGGGGCATTAAGGGAGAAGGCCGCAGGGGTTGCCATGGGCCTGATTAAAAGAGCCTTGATTCCAGTAGATAGAGGGAAACATAAGCCAACGAGGTGGATCCTTTTAGCCATCTAGCATGGGTAGATGATGAGACTCTTTTCCCCATCAAGGGAGGAAGAAAGGAGGTAGAGGCTGGTCCGACATATGGATGGTGTACAATGGATGTAGACCTCCCATGTTCACTAAGCATCAAGGGATTGCTATGTGTACTGATGGATGCACCCTTAGCCTTTTTTTCTGCTGAAGACAGTCAGCTGAAGATATTTTGATAGCAGCTTGAAGGATAGGGCTGATTTCATTCAGGGATGCTGCAAGTGTAAAGAGCTGTCTCCCTTTCTTCCACCTTAATACCAGTTGGCCACCCACATGGCTGCTCTCTCTTTTTGGGAACTGTAAGAGTGACTCCCTACAGGGAGCCAGTCCCCATCATCCTGACGTCCACCTCGTCAAGTACAGAGAGCACCAGTGGTTCTGAAGCAGCCAGAGGGGGAGGAAGAGACTCGGAGGGGGAGAGAAATCAGAGTGAGGAACAATGGGAAAGCTCACGGGCGGAGAGGTGCAGACAGGGGCTCAGGGATGTTGGAGAGCCAGGGCACCGACCGCTCAGGGAGGAAACTGAAAGGGCACCGCTCCTTCCGGCGCAAGAAGTAAGGAGGGCGCCGCGACGCAGGTCAAGGGGGAGGCGTTTTGGGGTGCCCCGACTACTTTGCTGGCGTAGGAACAGACGTACGCCATTGCCGGATTCTGATTCAGGATGAGAGGTCATGTTTTAAGCTGTCTCTACACTGTAAATAATTAGCACAATAAACATATTTGAAGACAAACTGGACTCAAGCGGAGTTACTCTAGAGTAGCCACGACGACCCTCTGACACTAACATTATGGAAAACTTGTTAGGAAAAATTCTGTATTTTGCCATACCCACTTTTCCTAGGAACTGCCACCTCTCATTTTAAGAGATAGATCTTGTGTGACCTTTGAATTAATACTGACAGAATATCCATCTAGAAAGAAGCATCTCCTATTTTGTTCAGCTGGATATATAAATTTAGTTGCCATCCAAGCTTCTGTTATTGTTTTTTTTTGTCTTTCTAAGACTGCAACTGTTTTAGAAAGCCACATATACTCAGCCTGACTGACTCTTGGATCTCAAGACTTGGGTGCCTGTTTTTATACCCGGGATCCTTGCTCAGTCAAATCTTGCCATAGCTGTGGAACAACTACGGTATTCATCCAGCCTTCTTTTGGATTCCCTTTGACTTAAGAGCCACAGTTTACCTACCTCCTTGACATGCTTTTGGGCTGATTTCTTCTCTCTCCTTCCCTTTCCAGCTTCCACCACCCCATTCCCTTCTTTCCTCCCAAATGCTAAAAGTACCACCACACAGCTGTTCTTGCAGTGATTGCAAGGTTTGCTTCTCTTCGCTCTCCCTCATCTGTTTCAAACACCCCTTCTTTCTGAGACAAGCCTTCAGTAATTTGCATGCATTTTTATTCCTCAATAAAGCCGTAAAAAAAGAGGCTCTCATTTCTGACTGTATCCCAGACACAATGACACTCATGGAGGTAGCTCTGCTCATAGACGGTACACCTCTCAGTAGCTACTACTTGAGATGCTTGTGTACTGTTTCAGAATCAGAGGCTGTATGACTGTGAACACCGAGGAAAGCGCTACTGCACTCATGTCCTGCTTGTGAGCTTTCTATAGACATCTGGTTGGTCACTGTGAAGAATAATGCTGGACTGATCCAGAAGGGTTCTTCTTAGGCTCTTCGCTAGTTTTCATTGCAAGCGCTGATCTAAGATAAACGCAAGCAAGATTTTTCCAGCTTCTCAGCCTTTCAGACTGAGAAGAATTGCTTGCTATTTCATAAGGTCAAATAAATCACTTCTTACAAAAATTACTGCAAGTGCTCACTAAATTGGATTCAGATCAGCCTTATTTAGGCAGAAACATAGGAATAAATTAGTTTCCCCCCTCTGAAGTTAACGTTATTGAACCATTGTTACCAGCAACCTCCTCACCTATCTCTATTTCCATTCCCAGGAAAATTGCATACAGTGGGAAAACACTTTCTCATAAAGGCCAAACTAGATACGAAAATAAGACACCGTCTTATATTTATTTTTCCTCGAAAAAACACACACACTATGGCTTATTTTCAGGGGATGTCTTATTTTTTTTATTAAGCATGCTACAGTTTAACCTACAAGGTTAAACTGCCTATCACCATGGCTTATTTTCGGGGTATGGCTTATATTCCTTGAATGCTTAAAAATCCTGCTATCGCTTATTTTATGGCTACGTCTTATTTTCGGAGAAACAGGGTAGGGAGGGAGGGAGGGAGGCGAAAGAGAGAGGGAGAAAGAGAAAATGTCTAAATATTTATTTAATAAAAGTGTTTGGAGTATTCTATCTTGAAAACACAATGCCCTCAAAATCACAGAGCAAATTAAAGAGGAACATGTGGCTCTTTGCATACTGTGGGGGGGGGGCAGTGCAAGTGCCATTAGCTTTTCAAAACCCTGCAACTAAACGGGTGATAGGAGTTCAGATGGAGAAAACACTGCAGAAAGTTGACAAGTTGCTCTTCTTCCACTTTACTGTGGTTGCCACATGTGTCAGACTCTTTTAGCAACATGTCTTGAAATAAAATGCTGTCAAGGTGCAGGTGTGGTTACAACCAGCTGACATGTCAAAGACATCATTTCCAGCTGCTTCACTCTTATTAGATTACAGTCAAGCAGATGTTCATTACTCCAACAGAAGCTCTAACACTTTATAGAGTCATAGCTTCATTTCTCTCCAAAGGGATGGTAGGAAAGAGGTGAAAAGCCCACCACCATTTTATACCCTTTAAAAAGAAGCTTTCTTAGGATTTAAATTTTCTGAGGCACTGCTCATGGCCGGTTTTCTGTTAAGCTAAACAAAACTGTCAAGCATTGTGCACTATATCCGCTTAGGCATGATGAAGGAACAATATAAGAAATCTCTATTGTGCCAAAATCTTTTAAAATATTTTATCGAAAGTAATGCTAATCAATAATTGAAATACAAACCCTGTAGTTGTCAAAATACCACTCAGTGTTATTACGCACCTAAAACATACACCTCCTACACCTTAGGCGCTATGCAGATCTGCACATATTGTTTGCTGACAATTTTAGCAAATGTAGGTCTACGTTTTCCTTGTGAATGTCATCACTATACAATTTATTACAATTTGCAGTTTTATAATACAAATTTGAGATATTTCTGTCTGTGGTTAGAAAAGGCAATAAAAAGGGATTTTAGCTAATTATCCCCATTGTAACCTTGTTAATTTTGGTTTGCATGTGTCGAGTATATTGGAGGCCTCATAACAGTTCTTAATTGCAAACCTTACCTTACGCACCACGTTTCTGAGAACAACTATGATATGCTTTTATCAGCAGGTATGCAATCCTAGATTACAGGTATCCACTCTGCATAACCACATAAATTGTCTCTCTGCTTCCTTGTCTTGAAATAGCTTGAGACAGTGCTGGCTTATGTTGGTAATGACATGCAAATTACATTACTCGTTAAGTGCCTGGAGGCCCAAAGCTGTAAATTTGAAAGCCACCAAGTGAGCAGCCCAACATAATGAAAGACATTGAGCAACTCCATGACCCCAATGCTGAGATCCTCCTGCATATGCATGAGGGGCTCATGTACATATTGTTTTACCAAAGGATCACCTCTGCTGAAAACATGGTCAGCACTGCTCACCTGTTGAAACAGAAGGAGAAAGTGGTAACCCATCCATCTCCCGGGGGAAGTTGCACTTGCTATCCATTTTGTGAAGCACACACACCAAGAATACTGTACAAAGAGTTTCCCCACCTCTTTCCTTATAGCATCATGTATCATACACAGCCTCTGCACCTGGGAAGTCAAGAGCCATGTTCAAGCTCCACATTTAGTTCTCCCATGCTGGGTGGGCAATGTGCCTACTTCTTAGGTTTGTGAAAGGATGTTGGAGGTAAGATTAATCAGTAAGTTGAATGGTGCTTACTCCAAGGGAAATGGACACTGGAATACAATCTTCAAGTTTCATCACTTTGGTGGCTAGAACCCATGGGTAGGCAAACGAAGGCTCGGGGGCTGGATCTGGCCCAATTGCCTTCTCAATCTGGCCCGTGGACGGTCCAGGAATCAGCGTGCTTTTACATGAGTAGAATGTGTCATTTTATTTAAAATGCATCTCTGGGTTATTTGTGGGGCCTGTCTGGTGTTTTTACATGCGTAGAACGTGTGCTTTTATTTAAAATGCATCTCTGGGTTATTTGTGGGGCATAGGAATTCATTCATTCCCCCCCCCCAAAAAAAATATAGCCCAGCCCCCCCACAGGGTCTGAGGGACAGTGGACCAGCCCCCTGAAAAAGTTTGCTGACCCCTGTTAACCTGTAGCTTTCCAGATCATCTTCCCTGATCACTAGCCAAGCTGGCTGGGGCTGATGGGTTGTAGTTTAGCAACTTCAAAAAGGTCTAGCTTCAAGATGGTTGGAGGTGCTAGGAAGTCTATCTTTAAAGACGGATAGCAGCAGGTTGCTACCTATAACATTCTGACACTGTGCTATAATGTTGTTGCTTTTATTTATTGCACTTATTGTTGTTGTTTTACAAAAAAAAACCTGAAAGCGACTTACAAAATATTTTAACGTGCAAAACTGAAATTAAAGAAACTTTAAAACATGTCTGTAATGTGACCCAAAGTGAGTGGTATGTCATCAATATGCTACAAACTGCTTGTTGACAATCCACCAAGACAATATGCAAAACTGTTTTTCTTTTGTGTCTTCTCCATGACTGTCTCAAGCACGAAAAACATTTTGAAACGAGCAACCCAGTAACCACAGAAACGTTTATTTCAGCACAGAACATGATGCATTATAATATTTATATTCTGTCAAAAGTGACAGAAACTAATAAGAACAAATGTTCTTGGCTTGCTCAGTTTTAAATGCATTTTGTAAAACATTTCAAGGACTTTCATTCTGACTTTTTGAAGAATTTGACAGCATTTGTGACTAGCTATCTAAGGGCCAAAGAAAAAGTAGTAACCCCCTCCCCCCCCCGGTTTTTCCACCCCACTTCACTGAAAAGCTGAAGAGGAAATTGGATACTTTAAGTGAAGTATTTTATACTTAAGACTAATCATAGAATCTTAGAATTCTAGAGTTGGAAGAGACCCCAAGGGTAATTTAATCCAACCTCCTGCAATGCAAGAATCACAGATAAACAATCCCTGACAGATTTCCATCCAACTTCTGCTTAAATACCTCCAATGAAGGGGAGTCCACTGGCTTCTGAGATAGTCTGTAATTCTGTCAAACAACTCTTATCATCAGAACATTTCTTGTCATTTGAATTGGGTCCTACCCTCTAGAGCAACAAAGAACAATATTGCTCCATCTTCCATGTGACAGTCCTTCAGAAATGTTGAATTCCCCCCAAAGTTTTTAAGTCTAACTAAATCAAACTTTATTAAATTTACTATGATATCCCCTTAGTTTCTATTTTCCAAACTGAAAAAGAAATAAAATCTGCTAAAGGGTATAATTATATTTGCCAAGTTATACCTAATGTCTGAGATCTCCTGCTCTGTTCTTCTTGCACATTTGGCCTTACTATCACCCTCCCTTTCAGAAGCTTTCTGCCCTAAGCATCAGGGTTGCTACAGAGTTACAGACACATACCATAAGTGAAAGGGGCTGCCATAAGGAAATATTGCATCCCATGTATGAATTGATGTTGTTGCTTTTTTGCATGCACACAGTCAATGCATTTTATGCTCTTAATGTAGTAAAATTACTTTAGGTTGCTAAGGAAATAAGTTCATTCTCATACATTTTCATTTGATCAAAATGTTTATTTTTCAAATATATATCTGTAAAAGTATCATCCTAAAAGTTTCAATGTTTTCTAGAAATGCTACATCTTTTACTTGTTAATCAAGGCGAAGGAAAATATTGTTTATGCATTTTTGCAACACATTATGGTGCAGAAGAGTCTCCTGAGGGTTAAACAAAAAATGCCTGCATGCATCACCCAGTCCTGTGTAGATGCAGGGATCCTTCCTAAACTGCATTTCTGTGTTCATGGCATTCCTACAAATTTTGAGCAATGTAAGATGACCCAAAAGCTTAGGGATTTAGACTAATTTCAAACTGCTATCAAGTGATATAGGAGGAGGAAAACCAATTTGTGTCTGTGCATATCTAGATCTTTTAACCACAATATTTAGAGATAAGCTGTGTTGGGTTGTGGTTCATTTTATTTTTCCCTTGTTGCAGTGGTTGAGGAGGAGGAATTCCTAACTAAAGCATTTTCTAATTCGTTCTGTCAAATTAAATTATGAAACACACCCACCCTAGAAATGACTCAGCTTGAAATATTTCATTATTAGCAAAAAACACCCACATCTAATGATTATCTTCAGAAGAAATACCACAGAAGTACCAGTATCATGTTGGTCCTTTCTGTACCATAAACATATGGTAATTTCACAATGACAGCCTTGTTTCTTATCCTGATTGAAAGGCACTTCTGGTTTGGTTTGGTTTTTATTCGGCATGCCAGGATTGCCAATTACTTTATCAAAATGCTAAAAATGATTCTAAGAACTTCACATTTTCTTTAAGCATAAAAGGACATTTATGCTTGCATACATATAAAGATTGACAATGAACTGCAGTGTGCTCAAAGGCTCAAGAAACAGAAAGAAAAATGAAAACAGTAATTCTTTTCAGAATAAGCTCATGGCGTAATAGGGGGCAAATTCAATGTTTGCTTTAATATTTTAGACTGACAATCCCGTGCAATTATTTCCGTATTATAGATGAGCAATGTATTAAAGAGAACAGAATTAGTTTCTTTTCAAAACAGTGCTGTGGTTAGAACACATAGACACATAGGTTAGAAAAGAGAACATGGAAGCAGTCTTGCACACACTTACTTGGAAAGATGACCCACTGAATGCAATGGGGGTTCTGAATAGACATCCATTAGACTGTACTTTCAATTGCACTAACACCAAGAATAACTTGAGATGCAGACCAAATGAAAGCAAGCAGAGACTAAAAGATGGAGAACAGACTGATTAGTCAGCTCCACAGGTTGTTTCCCAAATTAAAGAAATTGATACAAAACATAAGCATGAACTAATATCCCTCAATCTTTAAAATTCATGGAAACTGCAACTTTCAAGCAATGGTTTGTTTTTGCCTTTTGTTGTTTATTGGAGGTGTTTATGTGTACATTTTTTGAACAAATGTGAGTTTCCACTATGGAAACTCAAGGAGCAAGGTGAAAAACGGGATTATCCTATGTACATTTCTGGCCAAAGACATCCATGAACTGAAAAAATGATGCTCCTTGATGTTTGTGTACAACAAGATATGCTTATGAAGAGATGTTTTGATTCATGTTGCTAATTAAATGAAGAAATAATATGCTAGTGTCCATATCAGAACACAAATGTGATTTTGGAACAGGGAACTTCTTGGGTTGAAGAGCGTTTAAGGCAAATCTCAAGATCAATATTTGATTCTCTTCTTAGAATTCCATTTAGAATATCACATCAGTGGAATGCTTCTTACAGGCGCAAACTAGTTAAAATCAGCATTATGAAGGCTATTTATTGAAATAGGACAGTTTATGATGTACTTAAATATCTCCCATTCAAATCAGTGGGACTTATGAACACTTAATATTGGATGTTCTACTTCCTAAGTGTTTCACATACTTCTGAAAATATTTGTTTTATCAAATAGGAAACAAGTTTGTAAGATTTGTTCTTCCACAAAAGTAGACTCCATTGATTAAACTGAAAGTTGTGTTATTAATATAAACCTATCAAATTCAAAACACAGTGCCATATAGCCATACCATACTGGATAACTGGTGCACAATATCAGATATTTGCTTTCCATGAAATGGTAGTTGTAATTCTGTCATTCTGTGTATGATAATATAGATTTGATAATAATGTAAATTGCTCCAAGTTGCCTTGCAAGCTTATTTCCTTTTATGTATAATTTATGGAATAGTCAAGTATGTTTTTGGATTTTATTTTGCAGTGATGTTTTTAAAATATTGTTGTAATGTCTTACTGATAAACAAATAGGCTTGTTTACTTTCAATATGATCCTATAAATGTGTAAGTCCCACTGTAAACAAGGAGGTTACTTCTAGGAAAGTGGGTACAGTATAGGATTTCAGCCATTCTTGTTTGCCTATTCATCTGAGAAAGGGATAGACCATGCAAAAAAGGATGCCAGAAAACAGTACAATACAATACTTCTTTCTTTTACACTACACAAGAAAACATAACAAGATCACACAACACAATCCTATACATGCCTCCTCGGAAGCAAGTCCCACTAAGTTCAATGATACTTCATTTGAGTTGAATGGATATAGGATTGCAGCCTCAGACACCTATAACCCAGGCTATTTATACAAAACCATTTGAAAAATTAAGCTGGCTTGTGAGCAAACCCAAGTTAAATTCCAACAAAAAGCATCCCATGACAAAATGGATTGATAGATTGGTGACATATCTGGGCAATTTCTTTGGGCATTACCTACATAAATGCTCTGGAATTTACACCTGAAAAGTTAAATAAATTTTCCCACATTTGATATTTAGGACAAAAACCCAAGCACATTTTTCAGTGATAAAAAATCTTTACTTACATTTCTGTTTCGTTGAAATATTTTTGCACTTCAGCGTAACTGGCCTTCATATTGACTATTTTCTTTTCCTCAAAAGTGGGGCAAAGCATTTTCAGCTCTTTGCTTTTGAACCCATTCCTCATGCAAGCTCACTCATTTCTTGATGCTAACCTTCTCCCCAAATTGACAAACTTTCTCCTTTTAAATCCCTGATGAAATCCATGCAAATTTGTCCTTTTTTTTTTTTTTACAGAATTTTGCAGATGGTGGGGGGATTACTTCCTTACTTTGTGTTACATTTCGGAAAGTTTAGCAGACGAATATCCTGTTCCTTTTCAGCAGGCCACAAAGTGCTAAATGGTAAGAATTGCATTACTGCTGCTTCTTAGATTATGACTGATAAGGTAAACCTTTTACATTTATATTGAGTTCCGAAGAGCTGATGCTATACTGGTCAAATAGTTAATAATTCATGGCACCAAATTGCAACCCAGAAGGATGTAGCCTCTTTTACTAGTTCTTTCATATTCCACTGATTTATATGTGACGATGTGGAAGAACTGTAACAAAGTGGGAGACCGGGGGGGGGGGGAGGTTAGCTTTGAGATTTAGATTTTTGAGTTTAAGCAACTTTTTTAGCAAAGTAATGTTAATATGAATTCAAATGCTGCCTCTCTGCTGGTGAAAGACTTCGATCAGCAATACAGAGATCAAAGCAATCTCCAACAATTCAACCCACCCCACCCACTAGTTTGCAGCTCCATTCCCCGCCCTCCCCCCAAAAAAAAATCTGCTCCGCAGATTTCACGTACCATTCAGAATAAGTGTGAAAGGTGTCTGCAGGGAGGGGAGGCGGGAGTGCTGAAGATCACCTCAAATCTCTTGTTCCACTGATGGAAAGCTCTGCTGGGTCAAAGAGCTTCTAATCAACAGAGGGGCACCAACTGGATACAACTCCATGACTGTTATTTATAAAATGACACTTTGTGGCAATCAACATTTTAAACATTAAAGGGTAAAGGGACCCCTGACAGTTAAGTCCAGTCGTGAACGACTCTCGGGTTGCGGCGCTCATGAGAGCCAGTGTGGTGTAGTGGTTAAGAGCGGTAGACTCCTAATCTGGGGAACCGGGTTCGCGTCTCCGCTCCTCCACATGCAGCTGCTGGGTGACCTTGGGCTAGTCACACTTCTCTGAAGTCTCTCAGCCCCACCTACCTCACAGGGTGTCTGTTGTGGGGGAGGAAGGGAAAGGAGAATGTTAGCCGCTTTGAGACTCCATCGGGTAGTGATAAAGCGGGATATCAAATCCAAACTCTTCTTCTTCTCTTCTTCTCGCTTTACAGGTCAAGGGAGCCGGCGTTTGTCCACTCTGCAGTTATTCCGGGTCATGTGGCCAGCATGACTAAGCCGCTACTGGTGAAGCCAGAGCAGCGCACGGAAACACCGTTTACCTTCCCGCCAGAGCGGTACCTATTTATCTACTTGCACTTTGATGTGCTTTTGAACTGCTAGGTTGGCAGGAGCTGGGACCGAGCAACGGGAGCTCACCACTGACCTTCTGATGGGCAAGCCCTAGGCTCTGTGGTTTAACCCACAGTGCCACCCACGTCCCTTCTGTTTGAAACATTACTGTAGGTTATATAATACAAAATGTAGGCTTGTATCCATGGACATGCGTGTGAAAGGGATGGGTGGAACATCAGGATGGATGTCATCTGTCATGGATGCTTTAGTTGTGATTCCTGCATTGCAGGGGGGGGGGCATGTCCCTTACAATTCAACAATTCTATGGTTCTATGATCCTCTCCTGAGAGTTAGGAAATGTTCCTGACTAAGAAAGTGCAGGGGAAGGAGAAACTGGGAAGAGGCACCTTTCATGAGCAGAGCTTCCATTCGCAGAAAGCCCAATACCCAATTTTCAGCTACTTCTCCACTTCCCTCTCAGTTATGTACGTACCCCACAGCTCACTGCATTCAGGAGGCTCCCCCAACACTTTGGAGAGGTAGGGAAGGAAAGTCTCCTTCTCCCCACTGCAACAAGACATAGAATAAAATAATGAACTATTGTCATTTACTCTAAACTGTGATTTTTTGTTACAGTTGCATGACTATACTTATTTCGAGTGAGCAATTTCTTGTCTTATGTTAACAACTGCACAGTGAAGTAGATATGTTGTGACAGCAGCGAGCTTTCATATGCACAACATGGAAAAATCCATTTTAGCACAAATTCAGCATCTTTAAGTCATAATAGTTATTAATTATCATTAAACTAAGCAGGAAAAAATAAGCAAGAAAGATGAGTAAAAAAAATATTGTTCATGAAATAAAAGGCCTGACTTCCACTGGGCGCTGTGCATGTAAGCACACATGTGCCCTACGCTGTTACATGCGCTGGAATGCCTTCTTGATAATTGGCTCTTAGCAGGCATCCATCTGGGCAGGGTGTATGGCAGGGAGCAGCACTTGTCCACTTGGATAAATGAAGGGAAATATCCAGATTTCCAGGTTCAGTTTGGTTTTGTTTTTGTTTTTAAAAAAATATAATTTTAGCATTTGTAGGTTAAGATATAAGACAAAATGTACAGACAATATTCTTCTACTACTTTAAATGAAAAAAAAAATAGTCTGCTCCCCATTCTAAGTGTTTTGCTTTGCCCTCCTTGCCCCTGCACCCACGCTTGGAAAAAATGCCTGTGGATGCCTAGGGCCCCACTATAATTTATTTGTTTATTTCATAAAACTTCCATACCACTTGTTTTTTTATTTAAAAAAACCCCTCAAAGCAGCTTTAAAAAAGATAAAACAACACAAGCAAGAAAAATTCACAACCATACATTAAGGGTAAAATACTACAAAAGATTAAAATTACCTAAACTTTCTAAGCATCTTGGTTGATTTTGTCTACATGAGAATGTTTTTAGCAAGCACCAAAAATAGTACACTGAAGGCACCAGCTTGATCTCAACCGGCACACTAAATCATTTGAGTTCTTACAAATGTGGAATTAGTATTATGTGGCACCTGCAGTGACAATTCTGCCAATCAAAGTGGTTGAGTTGGCACATGTGGAGTAAAGCGATCTCTTAGTCTTTAAGGGCCTTACATGCTAAGAATAACACCTTGAACTTGGCCTAGTAGCAACTCGGCAACCGAGCACAGGTTTTATATGCCGACAGGGCCTCACTCCTGTCAGCAATCACGCTGCAGTATTCTGCACTCTGCAGCTTCCGGATCAAATGCAAGGTCATTGCAGTAATCCATTCTTGAAGTAACCGATGCATGAATTACTGTGGCAAGGCTTTCCTGGTCCAGGAATGGCCGTAGTTGCTGAACCAGCTGCAGATGGTAATAGATGGAAACTTTACCTTAGCAGCCTGTCTCAAGCACCTACACATACACAGAGTCAATTGAAATCAAATAGAGATTTTCATATTCACATCACATGCATATTGAATAAAGTTGCTAGAAAAGAGTAACTAATTACAATAGTTTATCTGCCAGAGTGACTATGAAGTTGCAGTTTTGCTCCTTCTCTTGACATCTCGGAAGTTTCAATGAAATAAAATAATAGGTCAGCTTTGCTTTGTATTGCTACTTAAGTAACTATGTTTCAAAACCAAGCATCTAATGAACAAGATAGCAACTTAAAAATGAAACAAAACCTTTTTCAAAATAGTCCTGTAAATGACTAGCATTTGGTTCTGTAGTATTAATATCTAAAGCAAAGCTGACCTGGGTAAAGTGCAGTGACGAAGAAGAAGAAGAAAGAAATCGTACTTCACAGACATTTATATTATGTTAACTTAAAGTCGAAAATATTTTCCACTTGGATCATTGAAGCACTAGGAATGTAGAATACCATGCTAATTAATGTGGGCCCTGGGTATCTCATTTATCTGTTTGTAATATGCAATAGTCTGCTCCTCTAAACAGCATAAAATTTTGTAACTCGATAATGTTTATTATTTCCATGCCATAATGATATTCAAGCAGAAATAATTAATGATGAGATTTAATCAAAATAAAAAAATTCCTTCAGTAGCACCTTAAAGACCAACTAAGTTTATATTTTGGTATGAGCTTTCAGTGTGCATGCACACGAAAGCTCATACCAAAATATAAACTTAGTTGGTCTTTAAGGTGCTACTGAAGGAATTTTTTTATTTTGCTTCGACTCAGACCAACACGGCTACCTACCTGTGATGAGATTTAATGTTCAAGTTCTTTGCTTTGTATCTGAATGGATTTAAGTTAAAGGCTCCTCCAAATGTCCAATGATGATTTATGCTCATGATGATCTCGGGGCTGTCATACACGATCCCATTTTAAATATTCTAGGCTGCATCAACAGAAGTCTAGTCTCTAGATCAAGTACCACTCTATTCTGCCTTGGTCAGACCGCACCTGGAGTGCTGTGTCCAGTTCTGGGAAGCACAATTTAAGAAGGATGTTGTCAAGCTGGAATGTGTGCAGGGGAGGTTCACCAAGATGATCAAGGGTCTGTAAACCAAAGCTTAAGAGAAAGGGTTGAAGGAGCTGGGTATCTTAAGGCTACATAAAAGCAGACTGAGAGGAGATACGATAGTCATCTTCAAATATCTAAAGGGCTGTCACATGATATATGGAGCACACTTCTTTTCTCCCGCTCTGGATGGTAGTGACAGGGCTGGTAGCCAAATCCAGAAATCCAAGTCTGGGCAACTACAGGACATGGGTAAAAAACCAGCAGAGTCCACTTTCTGCAGAAAATAAGAAAGAAACACACACACACACACACACACACACACACACGGGCAGCACAGTTCTTCAGTAAAATTTTACTGAGATTTAAAAGCATACAGGAACTTATTGGATCCCCAGTAAGGCAAAATCTTTGCTCAAAAGCACATCTAGCTACAGAAGCAAAAAATACACAATATATACAGAAATGAAAATAAAGAAGGAAGGATAAACAATGCGCTCAGTAGCAGGTTTATATCTTCCCGTCTCTAAGCACCGACCTTGTGTTTTCACATGACTCACAGCAAGAGCACCAGCTATGGGCATGTTTGACTAGAAAGCACCAGAATATTCTCGAAAGTTCTTGTGGATCTTGAAATATTCTGCATCCATAAAACTCCATCCCTGACAAGTAGAAACCGAACCAATGGTTTAAAGTTCCAAGAAAGGAGATTCCAACTAAACATCAGGAAAAACCTTCTGATGGTAAGAGCTGTTTGACAGTGGAACGGACTTCCTCGAGAGGTTGTGGACTTTTCTTCCTTGGAAGTTTTGAAGCAGAACTTGTGTGGCCACCTGTCATGGATGCTTCAGTTTAGATTCCTGCATTGCAGGGGGTTGGACTGGATGACCCTCACTGTCCCTTCCAACTCTGCAGTTCTATGACTCTATAACAATGTTTGCCCTGTGAAGTTTCGGGGACAGACATATTGCTTAATTTCCAATAACTGTAACTTCCTGCTGAAATCCCATAACTTTTCATAACACACACATTCTGGGGTTGATGATTTTTTTTGGTGCAGCTTTGGTAGCACTATAGCCTCTCCAGACAGCAATAATGTGATAGTATTGGTAGAACAACTAATAAAGCAGAATAAATTTACCACTAATTGTGTCATTATTGTTATTGTGTCAAGAACACATTGTAGAATAAGCCTCAATGTGTTGGGGAGGGGGTGCAAAACTTTAATCCACTGACTTTATTGTGTCTACTCATGTGGGTTTTAATGTTGCAGTAAAAATGCGGCAAACACCATGCTGACAAGCTGGAAAAAAAGACATACAAACAATTTTTCCCCCTACTACGGCATTCATCATGTCTGTCTAGAGAATAAAAATAATATAGCAACACAGCAGTTACAAAGATGGTTTACCTTGGGAATGAGTTTGTTTTTCTACCTACACTCTGCTGTCTAAACGTAAGGTGGGATGGAGGGCAAGAAAGAATCTTGTTTTTCTTTGCAGTCAGTTTAACTTTGTTTTCAGTATCTCCTATGTCATTTTCAGTTGACATAACTGGATAATTCAAAATGGGTATGCAAGGGCAGGACTGCTGCTATGGGTCTTGCTCCACAGAGCTTGTGCACATGTAAGTTGTATCTGTGAACTGCAACCCTAAATTCACAAAGTTCCAAAGTGCGAAGAGAACCTATGTGTCTCTCTTACACACCAACAGAGGAAAGCTCTCTGAATTAAGTGAGATTGCAATTTTATTTTTATTTTTATTGCAGAGGCATGGGTTTTTTGGAGGGGGCAAAGAGCAGTTCATTTACGTTAATTAAAACAACTCAGATTTCTATGTAATCTTGCTCCTCTTTAGGAAAATCAAATAGAAAAGTCGATGTGAAGAAAACAAGGGCACTGGGCATGACCTTTCTTATCCAGGCATCATTTCACAGAGGAGAAAGGCTGAACCACTAGAAATTTGTAATGCCGTCACACACACACACACACAGAGAGAGAGAGAGAGAGAGAGAGAGAGAGAGAGAGAGAAACTGAGAAAAAGACAGAGAAAAAGAAGAGACACATACAGTCAGGAAGGCACTGTGGAGCAGCCTATTAATGAGCTCTCTACATTAAGGCACAACTAGGTATTTATATTACAGATGCTCAGATAGTGAACTATCCACTCCATTTGGAACCTATCAGATAGCAGGGCTATCAGGATAAAAAATCTTTATCTGCTGCATGTAAAAACCACTGGATAGAGTATCTGGAACTCAAGCACTACAGCAGTACATTTTTCCATTTTAGTAACAGCAGTAATGTGACACCCTATCTGCATCTTTCTCAATAAAGGATGGACAGCCAAAAGGATAACAGCAATAAACTATATCAGTTCAACAAGCAGGAACCGAGGAAGCAATATGGCTGGTTCTGAGCAAGCTGTCAGGACACCAACATTGACTAAACAGCAAGTGTTGCAGAGTGTAAGAAAGTTTCAAGAAGTAAGGTTCAACTATTAGGACTGACTTAAATTATAAACTCAGTATCTTGTTTTTAAAAGAGGAGTGTTTCCCTATTTCCCTTTTCTTCCATTGGGTGACCATTTTGTTCTCCAATAATGCCCAAGAAATGGTGCTACATCATTATGTGACAGGCAACTTGTCAAAGCCCTCACCACAATAGCAAAACTACTGGGAAAATTTGGGGGGGGGGTTAAAGAGAAGGCATGGTCCCACGGCAATTTTTAACATAAAACAGACCCTAGAAAATAATTTGAATTTCATGCCCCATGAAAAAAAGTGCCTTTTTACCTTCACAACCTGAGAATGGGGCCATGAAAGCTAGGAGGAAAGCTACTGCTATACATATAGAAGTTAATAGAGAACAATTAAAATGCAAAACAAATCCCTGCAACATTTAAAAAGCACACCAAAAGTAAACTGTAAAAGCAGCTGCTAAAACTACTTACATCAACACATCATCAAATAAATTCTAAGGATTCATTGGCAGAACTTAAAAATACTTATAGCACCAAAGAGCCTTCCTATAAAAGAAACTAGTAACTCATTGAGAAGAGCAAGACAAACCTCTCCTGGAAGAAAGTTTCAGAGCCTGGCTGTGACTACTCTCTCTTGGTCCCAGTAATATAGTACTGTACATATTTCTGGAATATAGGGACTCTATTGATTATATAGTGGGGAAGTTCATATGAGAATATGTGGTCCTTCAGAAATCCTGGTCCCAAACCATAATAGACTTTAGAGGTCACCAGCTACATTTCAAATTGGGTCCATAAATAAATTTGAAACAAGTGCAGCTGTCTTAGTAAAGAACTCACATGATCCCAATATACAGCCCTCATTAATCTTCTGGCCATCCCATTCTGGACCACTTGCAGTTTCAGGACATTTGAAAGACCAGCCCATGCAAAGCAGCTTGCAGTAATTCAGATGTGATTAACTAAGGCACATGACACCACTGCACAGATCTACCATCCATAGCAGGAATGTCCAACTCCCAAGAGACTGTGATCTACTCACAGTATAAAAAGACTGGCTGTGATCTACCCATTGTCATTCCCTGGAGTTGAGCTTCTGGGGTGGGGGTTTGACCAAAGTTGTTGAGCTGTTTGGGGGGGGGAGCTATAAGGAATACTATACTTGATCACTTGATCACTATACTTGATACTGTGAGCAACCTGCGACACCCACACGATCGACCGGTAGATCGTGATCGACCTGTTGTACATGCCTGATCTATAGGAATGGGTGCTGTTTGCACGCCAGCCTAAACTGGGCAAAGGTGTTTGGCCACAGCTTGACACCACACTATCAAGGGCTGATTCAGGAACACTGTTTTCAAGATGAGGGCTACCTCATACAGCACAGGATGAATCCTTATCTCTGTGTCAGCTCTAAGCAATTGAGAAGACATATGCCTTGACTGGATTAAGCTTCAGTTCATTTGCTCACATCCAGTCCATTACTCCCTCCATAAGACGCCTTTTCTCGCAGCAAAAGAATAATACTGGAATTTATGAGGTATTAAAATGACATGGTTAAAAACATGTTATACATGTATGTGTACTCTTCTTGTGCTCTACGGAGAGAGGGAATTGGCCATACAGCACATATTGTGCAAAATACAATCTAGTACAAGCATGTCAAATTCACAGCTCATTTGCTATGCTTAGCATAGCAGCCATATATCGCAGCCTGCCAGGTGTGTGCAGCAAGCTCCTTGTTTTAGTGATCTGCCTTGCATTGTAAAAACAGGGATTCATCAAGCCTGCTTTATGGACTGATCTACTTGGCTGTGTGCTGTGTACACACGTAGTCACAATTTTCAGAGATGTTATCTAGTGTAGGTTTTCCAGGCTGTTGCTCTTCCAGAAAACACAATGCCTGGTGGTCTAAAATCTGTGCATTTTTTGAGACAGGGGACAAGTAAACAAAATTAAAATATGAAATGGTTTTCACACTTCACAAGAAACAAATAATGCTTTTTTAAAATAAACAATAAACCAGTTTAATATGGTGCATCATTTGTTTGTTTTTAAAAGGCAGCACAAAATAAAACTAGCTTTTTAAAAAACAAAATAAAAAATTCATTCCAGCAGCACCTTAGAGATCAACTAGGTTTGTCATTGGTATGAGCTTTCGTATGCATGCACACTTCTTCAGATACATGTTCAGATACCTGATTCTTCAGGTTTTTTTAAAATCTCGGGAAACAATAACAAGTTTGAAAAACAATGAAATAATGTATTAATATCCTTTCTGAAAATCCCAACAGACTGAATCCAGTTAATCTTCCACTTAAACAGCCAATTCAACACCAATTCCCTTACTACCTATCATTCCATTAGCATTCTGTTCCCTTTCCTAAAAATTGTGCAACAGCTTTCTGTCTCATATTGTCAGGTGTGTCTAGATTATTTCATTTTCCCAGACTCTTGCCAATTCAATTTCTGATCGGGGTATGTTACTGAGCTTTAGTCTTTTATGTTCACACAGGCCTTGCATTGAAACAGCATGATGAACAAGTGAATTAGCAGTTTTACTGTGTGCCATGTGAAGGTGTGCTTTCATTTGGCTATCCTGAATATTTCACAATTTGGCTTTATTGGATGTCCACAAGCTCAAGTGTTTATGGGAGAGAGAGAAAAATATTCCCTATCTACTTTCTCCAAACCCTACATAATATTATACACTGATCACGTTGCCTCTTACTCGCCTTTTGTATGAGGAACAATTCAGAGAAATTACTCCATCCCCTTGATCATTTGGGTTATCCCCAAACTGTGGCCCTCCAGATGTTTTGGCCTACAAGTCCCATGATCCCTAGTTAAGAGGACCAGTGGTCAGGGATAATGGGAATTGTAGTCCAAAACAACTGGAGGGCCGAAGTTTGGGGATGCCTTTTCTGAACATTTTTCAACTCCACAATGGTGTAATGTAGTTACACCATTCATTTGCTTAGCAGCATTATGACGGCCGATTCGTTTTCAGCTTGGTGCATGAGATTCAAACAAAATCACAATAGCTCTTCTTGTACAGTATTGCCACAATATGCAAAAGCACCCTAGGAAGGGCAATCCAGAATTGGACAACAAGCCAGTGGGATAGAAGTGTCCTTGATGGGAGAAACTCATTGAAAGATTTAACAGCTATTCACAGCAGACCCCATTTCATGGATTGTTAAGCTTTTCAAATCCAGAAATATAAGAGCATGTGAAGCTCTTTCCCTTACCACAGCCAGCAATGCAAACTGTGTTATGAGCTTCAGGCTACTCTAATAAACTGTGGTCATGTACTTTAATAACAGTATTTATAAACTGGGTTGTATAAACATGAGTTGTGTTTTACAGTATATATATTGATGTGTACGAAGACTCATTTGCATAAAGACTGACTTGTAGGTGTTGCTAAAGGTTTTTTTGTGTGAAAGAGGATGTATGCAAATATTTTTAGCTTCTGTGTGCTGCAGAAATAGGTTAATGGTGGGGGGGGGATACTGAGCAATAGGCTGAGAGGCTAGATGTGTGGGGACCAGCTGTTCTTTTTCAATTGATGAATCTAGGTCAGACATAATTAGGACTAGGTGAACATGTGGACCAAACAAAATGTATGTAATATTTCCAGGAAACACAGTAGCTCAGATTATTTATTATTTGCATATTTACAGTGTCTTTTTAAATAAAAAATACAGAACAAAATCCACAGCCTTTTGTTTTTCCAGCTTAAAACAATAAACTGAGGATGTGTTATTAAATACATGCCTGCTCAAAAATAAATCATACTGTGTTGAATGGGTCCTACACAGAGGTAAGTGGCTATAGGATTGCAGCCTTAGGCTGGATTCCTAGCTTTTTACCTAGTACGTCCCAAGAAATAAATGGAGTTAGTTTACAGCAGACATGCAGAGGATTGTAGTGTATATCTTTTTATGAGCTATCTGAATCTTGTACAGAAATAATGAAAATATGGGATGAGAAAGATCTAAAAGTCTGACTGGGAATACTTGTAAAGAACTGCTACTTTCTCTCAATTTCTGATAGGAACAACAGCAGCAGCAATATTCAAATATTTGTACTGGTTGACTAGCACAGTAAATAAATAAAATTAATGAATAGCTTGAGAGTCTTTAAATGGAATTGTTTCTGAAACAGTGTTTCATATTCCTAGAAACAAGTGCAGTTCTGAAGAATGTAAGCAGCTTCACTGTCCTAATACGCTTCTGTGTGACCTATGGATTCCTGCTATTTTCAGATTAAAATACCACAGGTGCAAAGGTTCAGGCGTGCCTAAACTCATATGTTTTGCTCTGGAAATCTTTATTACTAAGCCACAGACAAACAGGAACCAAATGTACTGAGAATGTGATAAAGAAACTCTATACAAAGGAACTGATATGTCTATTTCTTCATTGGTTCCAGAAATTGAGATGAGGCCTTGTTAGCCATGACTAAAATTCTCCACACTGCTCTGCTGTAACAATAATATGAATTTGCAGGCAGAGGGTCAAGTTCCTAGATGTCAGCGTTGCACTGATCATTCAGAGGGTGATAGGCAGCTTGGGAAAAGAGAGAGAAAAGAGTCTGAAAGCAAAGGATGAAGAAGTAATTTGGGCATATGAGTCGGGAAGTATTAGGAAAGGAGTTGAAAATAAAACGGCTGCATTTGGAATACAATTCTGGTCACAATGGGCTTGGTAGCACACAGGCAACCAAGTTATAGTAAGTCATGACACTTAGCACTTTGATGGCCGCTTTCTGAAGTACTGCAGCTTCTAAACAATCTTCAATGGTACCTCCACATAGAGTGGATCTAAATAAAAAAGGACCAAAGCATGTGTTGCTGTGTCCAGGCTATTTTTGTCCAGTAACAGCTATAGCTAGTGAACCATCTGGAGCTGGGAAAATGCACTCCATGGCGCCACCTGATCATAAAGTGAAAATGCTGAATCTAGGAGTCCTCTCAGGCTATGAGCCTAGAGCTTCAAGGGGAGAACAACCTCATCTAGTACAGATTGTCTATCTACTTTCTGGGGATGTGAACTACTTATCCACAGTGTGTTCATCCTATCAAGATTCATCAGCAAAAAATTCCTTCAGTAGCACCTTAAAGACCAACTAAGTTTATATTTTGGTATGAGCTTTCGTGTGCATGCACACTTCTTCAGATACACGTATCTGGTGTATCTGAAGAAGTGTGCATGCACACGAAAGCTCATACCAAAATATAAACTTAGTTGGTCTTTAAGGTGCTACTGAAGGAATTTTTTTTTTTATTAAGATATGTAACAGAAAATAGCAAAGGATAGTCGAAAAGTAATAGTACATTTACATTCTTGCATGTCCATCATTTACATCGTACAAACAAATCTACATCGTTATTGATCCTAATAGCAATTTCCCAAAAAAGCTAATACTTGGCAGTTGTATCGAGAAGTAAAAGAGCGATTAAGAGAGAGGAGAAAGAAAGGGGGAGAAAAAGGAAGAGAAGAAAAAAGAAAAAAGAAAAAAAGAAGAATGGTAATAATAATAGTAATAATAATACTATTATTAGTAATGATGTTAATAATTATCATAAACAAAAAAAATCAGCAAGAGAAAAAAAAAACGGATAAAAGAAAAGGAAAGGACAGACAAAGGGAAGAGGAAGGTATAGCCTAATTGACTGATTCAACAGTCATACCTTACTTAATTACATTTTCATCTTCTGTTGCTTCCACCGCACTTAGCACAGAATTTCACTCTTCTATATTTCTATATCTTGTCCTCTTAGTATTTATTGCACTGACTTCTGTTAACAAGACAGAAGTCTTCCCAATCCTACTGAAGGAATTTTTTGCTTCGACTCAGACCAACACGGCTACCTACCTGTAACTAAGATTCATCAGTTTATTGGTCTGATAGACCAGGACTTTTATGTTCTTAATACATCCTGTCTCCCATCCACCCCCCATTTTGAACTCTACTCACACAAAAAGATTCCTCATTTCTTTTTTCTAAAGGCTGTAGATCATCACTTAATTACTGTTGCCTGATTTCTCTCTGGAAGACCAATATTTTTCTAAATCATACCCAAAATCATTACTATTGATTTAAAATATTGTTGAAGGAAAGATGACTAGGAAACGTTTCTCTTTCCATATTACACTTTCAAACTTTAAACTGTAAGCACAATGCCATATATTGAATTGCAACGAATCTCCAATAATAGCATCTATTTTCTCTCGGTACAAAGTTTGTCTTAATTAGGTTGACCTTTAAAGAGCCTTTCAAGCATTAGAGAACTTTAAATGCTTTCAGATACAATTCACTCAATGCTTTCTGCCCCAATAGAAGGATAAAAGCTTTAATACACATTCAAACCTGGAGGCAATGAAGAATACATGAAGGCACAAGAAATTTTTACTATTCTGTGGATTAATTTCAGTGTATACAGTCAAGGATCAAATTCCATGTGTATACATACATGAACTTTAAAATGTACATTGCAGGATTCCACACACTTCTAGTGTTTAAGTGGTGGGAAAATGCAAACAAATGTAGAAAAAGCTGCAACCTTTTTTCATTGTTTGTCCATATGATTGCTGCAAGTACAAATTCAAAGCAGCTAACTGTCCACTGCTGTTCCCAACCAAGTGGGAAAGTTATAAGCTTGTGATCTGTGCACATGGCAGGGGTCAGCAAACTTTTTCAGCAGGGGGGCGGTGCACTGTCCCTCAGACCTTGTGGGGGGCCGGACTATATTTTGAAAAAAAAAATATGAAGGTATTCCTGTGTCCCACAAATAACCCAAAGATGCATTTTAAATAAAAGGACACATTCTACTCATGTAAAAACACCAGGCAGGCCCCACAAATAACCCAGAGATGCATTTTAAATAAAAGGACACATTCAACCCTTGTAAAAACATGCTGATTCCTGGACCATCCGCAGGCCGGATTTAGATGACGATTGCGCCACATCCGGCCCCCGGGCCTCAGTTTGGGGACCCTGTGTTAAGGTAAGAACACAGAGACTGGGAGTGAAGATGATGATTCTGCTCCTTCTTTGTGTGTTCAGTCTACTGAAGGGGAAGTGCTTAGGTAATAACTGGTAACAGGTCTTGACACAGATTAATGAAAAGCAGTAGCTGCAGATACACAACGTACCCCCAACAGCTGACCACTAGGCATTTTTTATTCTAATTAATCACCAACATTCTAAGCAGAGCAGTTCTATAAGGCATTTAAGACATGAATGCAGACTATGGAAGTACAAGATTGTGGCTGCGTTCCTGCATAGCACTAAACAATAGTTTCTATGCTATGTGGTAAAGTCTCCACAAAGGCTAAACAAAGCAGAAGGCTTGTACATTCACTCATTCCTTCTCAGCAGCAGTACATCTAAGTTTATTTTCACTTATTTTCCACTTATTTGTAGGCCTCTATCAGAAGCTTTGTTTGTGTATCTCATGTACTGCCCTCCATTCTTGGGGTTGCATCCAACTAAGTTGCACCCATTGAAATAAGTGAGCTCAAGTTAGCCAGGTTCATTAACTTTAACAGGTCTCTTCTAAGCAAGACTGTAGCATCGGAAGCAATTCTTGGTAACAGCTTTTGTATACTCCCTAAATGCTTAATACTGAATATTACTGAAATCATTAATGAAATGCAGGAGATTGTTAGCCGCTTTGAGACTCCTTTGGGTAGTGATAAAGCGGGATATCAAACCCAAACTCTTCTTTTTGAAATTTGTTTTTTAAATGTTTTATTTTCCCTGCATATCAGTTACTGGGTGTCTCTTTTGTATGCTCAGAACAAAGAACTCTGAATATATTAGTAGCGCTGGTTATACTAGACTGCTTGTGTTGATGGAAATGAAAAAAGGGAGAATAAGCCTACAATGACAAGACACAGCAACATATAACTGGGCAACTGACACAGTTGGTACAAGTAAATAAACAGGCCATACTTTCAGAATGTGGAAGGAATGACCTTAACATTTTCTGTCTGAGGAATAGGTTATCATCTAATCAGCATTCAATACCGTTGTCTGGAGTAGGAAACCTGAGCTGAAAGAGCTGGGGGGGGGGGAAGCGGAATTAAGGAGGGGGAAGAAAACAGTGATGAGTGGGGATGTGGAAATCGGGCTTGAGAGTATTTATTTTCCTTATGTTAAGTATTATTTCCTCAAATCAGCATTCCCAACTAATAAATTTACAGCATTACATACCAAACTCTTAACAGAAAAGGTTATCATCTGGCAAAGAATATTCATGAAAATAGGGCTTTATCACTTCTAGGAATGCCACAGAGAGTCATGAGCCTCATTCACACTGAAGTACTTGCCCACCCAGGATCCTAACTCCATGGAGAGAATGTATTACTGATGAGCCCACTGCTGATATGGGCAAGCTGTTTTCAGTTTGCTGAAAAGTATTCACATACATAATGCAAAATTCATCAACTGCCTCTCAAAACGCATTGTTCTTCTTGGTTCTCGTTTTCAGGGACAATACTCAGCCCTTAGTCTTGATGGGGTTGTCTCCCCACACTGAGAAAATAATAATAATTATATGTTCACTGATAGATACTTTTTTTAAGTTGATGTACTGTCAAAATAGCTATTTCCTTTTGAAATCACACTTGTAAAGATGCTAATTTTGCAAATGAAAAAGGTGGGTTCTTGTCTACTTTCAAGAAATAGAGATACACAACCCAAACATTTCCATCAGGAAGGATTTCCTTTTGCTTTGCCAAGATTAAACACAAATGAAAGCAATAGGGAGCAAACCCCATACCTTCACAGCCATATGCCTACTCTTACCCACTCACAGACCAGTTAGCTTTTTCAAATGTCATCAAACCTGACTACCTGGGAAAATATCATAAGATCACTGCAGCTGAGCTGCTCCTGACCCCATGATATTTATGTTTCTAAAAGGATCCTTCAAAGAAGATATAAAAGGGGATTTCTTCAGCTTGCGTAAGCTTACAGAGCTCAGTTCTGTTATTTGAAGAGTGACTGCAACTCTCATTGACTGCAGACAACTGATACTACCAAGCTATTCAGAGTATCATGAACATGAGAGATGGGTTTATATTTGAGGATAATTTTCTTGCAGAAACACATAAATGGACTCTTTCCAAAGCCTCATGTAAGAGAGTCCAGAAACAGACATGTATTTTGCATACTATACACCACAAATTAATTCATCTTCTTTTTTCTCAAGGCCGAATAATAATAGCATTAAAATATAGCCAACAGCAAATACAATGTTCACTTATTAGTGCTGGATAAGGGAAAGGCAAGCCAGATATGTTGTTTTCAAAAATATAATTGGAGAAACACCCATAACCTCTAAAAGCAAGTAGTACTATTTTACAAAACTCACATTCACCTATTAACATATTATTCAACATTAAGCAGGTACATGTTACCTAGAGCTGTTTATTAATTTGTGGGAAGAGGCCAGAAAGGAATTGTTCATCGTGTGTTATCTTCAGTGACACTTTTATCAATCATGTTTCCCTCAGCTGCACTTGTTGGTATTTCGACATGGTATGCAACAACACAATGCTCAATTAATAGTGTGTTTAAAAAATAATAATTGTCCGTTTCCTTGCACATAAGAGAGAGACAGGTAAGTGGGAACAAAAAATATTGGTTTTAAAAGAGAAACTGTGAAGAGTCACAGACTGATAAAATTAGGAAGTTGAAGACAAAGGAAAGCAGTTATACCCAATGTACTTCCATGAGGTCTTTGTATTTCCTCTCCCATTCTTCTGAGCAGTGTATTAGGACAAATTGTTTTTATTTCAAAACCAAAGTGAATTTAAAAAAATAATGAATGGCAAAATAAATTTGTCTAAGGATACAGATGCAGTTCATTCTGCACAAATATTTATTTGCTATCCTGGCATGGAACAGTGAAATGAGGGGTAGCTTTTTTGTCTACATCTTGTTGTCAGATTGGACTATCACAACACAGAGAACCAACATAATATAACCAGATATCACAAAACAGACATTGCACATAATTTGACAGGAAAAAAATATCTATTTATCAGCTACCCAATTTAAAAATTATTCCCCCTTCCAGTGGAGCTCAAGGATTTATGTTAGAACTATTATTTCTTAACTTGCTTACTTAGAGTGTGATCCTACAAAAGCCTTCTCAGAAGTAAGCCACATTGGTGATATCCAACATTAGTCATACTCACAGTAGTCTCATTGAAATCAATGGAACGAAGTAACAAATCTATTGATTTCAATGGGCCTACTGAGTGTATAGATATTATCCATAGAACTGGGTATCACACATATAACTGAATGGGACTTATTCCCAGACTAGGATTGCAGGCTTATGCTGCATTCAGATGAGGGGTTTATTGCATTAGTTTTACTGGTAATAATGCAAGCGTGGGTGGTGCTGTGGTCTAAACCATTGAGCTTCTTGGACCTGCCAATCAGAAGGTTGATGGTTTGAATCCCCACAATGGGGTCAGCTCCCGTTGCTCGGTCCCAGCTCCTGCCAACCTAGCAGTTCAAAAGCACGTCAAAGTCCAAGTAGATAAATAGGTACAGCTCTGACAGGAAGGTAAATAGCATTTCTGTGCAGAAGCGGCTTAATCATGCTGGCCACATGACCCAGAAAAACTGTCTGCAGACAAACGCCGGCTCCCTCGGCCAGTAAACCGAGATAAGCGCTGCAACCCTAGAGTCGTTTGCGACTGGAC